>NW_012114933.1:5976433-5981090 GCF_000951035.1 Colobus angolensis palliatus
GCTAATTTTTTGTATTTTTAGTAGAGACGGGGTTTCACCATGTTAGCCAGGATGGTCTCGATCTCCTGACCTCGTGATCTGCCCGCCTCAGCCTCCCAAAATGCCACAGGTCTCTGTTGACAGGCACTTAGGTTGACTCCATGACTTTGATGTTATGAATAGTGCTGAAATAAACATAGGGGTGCATGCATCTTTTTGGAGAATGATTTGGGGGCGGTAGATACCCAATAGTGAGTGGGATTGCAGGGTTGAATAGTGGTTCTACTTTTAGTTCTTTATGAAATCTCCATACTGTTTTCCATAGGAGTTGTACTAATTTACATTCCCACCAATAGTGTATATGTGTTCCCTTTTCTCCACATCCCCACCAGCATCTATTGTTTCTCATTTTTGCATAATAGCCATTCTGACTGGTGTGAGATGGTATCTTATGGTGGTTTTAATTTGCATTTCTCTGATGATTACTGATGTTAAGTATTTTTTATATGTTTGTTGGTCATTTGTATGTCTTCTTTTCAAAACTGTCTGCTCATGTCTTTTGCCTACTTTTAAACATGGCTACTTAGGTTTTTCTTGTTAAGTTGTTTGAGTTCCTTATAGATTCTAGATATTAGTTCTTTGTTGGATACATAGTTTACAAATATTCTCTTTCATTCTCTAGGTTATCTGTTTACATTGTTGATTATTTCTTTTGTTAAGTTTTTAGTTTAATTAAGTCCCATTTGTCTATTTTTTGTTTTTGTTGCATTTGCTTTTGAGGTTTTAGCCATAAATTTTTTGCCTAGGCCAATGTCCAGAAAAAAATTTCCTAAATTTCCTTAAATTTTTCTAAGTTTAGATCTTAAGTTTAAGTCCTCAATCAATCCTCAGTTAATTTTTTTATATGGTGAGAGATATGGTTCTAATTCTATGCTTCTGCATAGGGCCATCCAATTTTCCCAGCACCATTTAATAAATAGGTATCCTGCAACTTTTCTGCAGTCGTTTATTTATTGTAATACATTTTGGTGGAAATTTTAAAGGATTCTTTTTTATATAAAAGATCATGTCACCTGTGAAGAGAGATTGCCTTACTTCTTCCTTTTCAATTTGGATGACTTTATTTCTGTTTGTTGTGTAATTGCTCTTGTTAGAACTATCAATACAGCATTGAAAAGCAGTGGGAAAAAATGGTTATCCTTGTCTCGTTCCTAATCTTAGGGAGACTGCTTTCAGTATTTCACTATGAGTATGATATTAGGTTTGAGTTTCCCCCAGATGCTCTTTATCGTGTTGAGAAAGTTCCTTTCTATTCCTAATTTGCTGAATTTTATCTTAATCATGTTTTCGTGCTGGATATTGTCACATGTTTTCTTTGTATCAGTTGAGATTCACGTGTATGTTTTTCATTTATTCAATTACGGTGGTTTATTACATTAATTGATTTTCATATTTTACCCATTTTTTGATTGGATCATATTTTGAAACTTGCTTTCCTTCTTGGGATACATTCCACTTGGTCATGTTGCATAATTCTTTTAATATGCTGCATTTTTTTGGTTTGCTAGTATTTTGTTGAGGAAATTTGAGTTTATATATAAAGGAACACTGGCCTGTAGTTTTCATCTATTGTGATGTCTTTGTTTGGCTTTAGTATGAGAATAATGATGGCTTCATAGAATGAGTTAAAAGGTGTTCCCCCTCTTATTTTTTGGAAGAGTTTGACAAGAACCGGTATTTACACTTTAAATTTTGGTAGAATATTTACCAATAAATTCACGTGGTTTTGGGCTTTTCTTTCTTATATGTTGTTTTCTTACGGATTCAATTTCCTTATATGTTGTAGTTCTATACACACTTTCCATTTCTTCTTGAGTTTATTTCGATAGGTTATGTGTTTCTAGATTTTGAGGCTTCTTGCATTTTCTTTTACATGGCTGTAATAACGGTTTATCAATTTATTAATCTCTCCTATGAATACACATTTTTCTCTATTATGTTTCTTTTTTCTATTTCACTGATCTCTGCCCTCATCTTTATTATTTCCTTCTTTCTGCAATTATCGGGCTTCGTTTGTTTTTCTCTTTCAAGTCCCTTAAAGAGGAAAGTTAAGTTATTGATTTGAGATCTTTCTTTTAAAAAATATGTATCCACATTTATAAATTTCCCTCTGTGAACTGCTTTTGCTGTATCCCATAAACTTGGCATGTTGTATTTTTATTTTTGTCTCAAAATATTTTCCAATTTCTCATGTAATTTATTCTTTGACCCATTGGTTATTTTAAAATACATTATTTAATTTCTATATATTTCTGAATTTTCCAGTTTTTTTTCTGTTACTGAAAGACAGCTTGTATGATTTCAAACTTTTTAAGTTTATTGAAACTCCTTTTGTGGTCTAACATAGTCTATCCTGGAGAACACTTGAGGAAAAAATATGTATTTTGATGTTGAGTGGAGTGTTCTGCATATTTCTGTCAGGTCTAATTGGTTTATAGTGTTAATTTAGTAATGTATTTCCTTATTGGTCCCTTATCTGCTTGTTCCACCTATTGTTGAAAATGGAGTATTGATGTCTTTACATATTATTGTAAAGCTGTTTATTTCTCCCTTCATTTCTGTTATTTTTTCCCTCATATATTTTGGAGCGTATTGTTACATGTGTACATATTTATAATTGCTGTATCTTCTTGAAGGATAGACCCTTTTACTAGTATGTAATGCCCTTCTTTGTTTCCTGTTGTAATTTAGGGCTTAAATTGCATTTTGTCTAATAATAGTATATCCATCCCATCTCTCTTTCGGTTACTATATGGAGGGAATATCTTTTTCTTTCTTTCTTTCTTTTTTTTTTTTTTTTTTACTTTAAACTTAGTTGGGTCTTTGAATCTAAAGTGAGTATCTTGTAGACAGCATGTAGACAGACTTCTTAAAAAACCCATTCTTCAAATCTCTTTTAATTGGAGAGTGTATCATGTTTACATTTAAAGTAATTTCTAAGGAAGGACATACTTCTATTATCTTGCTAATTGTTTCCTGTACATCTTAAATCTTTTTTATTAATTAAGTCCTCTATTACTGCTTTCCTTTGTGTTTAATCAATTTTTGTAGTTTACCATTTTGATTCTCTTCTCATTTCCTGTTCTGTACACTTTTACTTATTTTCTTAGTGGTTAGCTTGAGAATTACAATTAACATATTAAACTAATAGCAACCTAGTTTGAATTAATAGCAATTTGGTATCAATATTATATAAATCTCTGTTTCTATTCTTCTCCATCTCTTGCCCTTTATTTTGTTATTATCATAGATTATGTTTGTGCCTTGTGTGTACATTAATATAGATTTATAATGATTGTTTTATGCATTTATCTTTTAAATCAGGAAATGAATAGAGGAGTTGAAAACCAAAAATATGAGAATTCTGGCATTTACATTTACCTATAGTTAGTTTTACTAGTGTTCTTTATTTCTTTATATGGCTTTGATTTGCTATCTAATGAGCTTTAATTTAAACCTGATGAACTTCCTTTAGCATTTTTTGTGGGGCAGTTCTATTAGTGATGAACTCCTTCAGTTTTCGTTTATCTGGGAATGTATTAATTTCTCCTTCTTTTTTTTTTTTTCTGAGATGGAGTTTCACTCTTGTTGCCCAGGTTGGAGTGCAATGGCGCAATCTTGGCTCACTGTAACCTCTGCCTCCTAGGTTCAAGTGATTCTCCTGACTCAACCTCCTGAGTAGCTCGGATTATAGGCACATGCCACCATGCCCAGCTAATTTTTGTATATTTAGTAGAGACAGGGTTTCGCCATGTTGGCCAGGCTGGTCTCAAACTCCTGACCTACAGGAAGACTTAACTATCATAAGTACTTATGCACCCAATACAGGAGCACTCAGATTCATAAAACAAGTTCTTAGAGACCTATAAACAGATTTAGTTAACCACCTAATAATAGTGGGATACTTTAACACCCCACTGACAGTACTGAACAATCATCAAGGCAAAGAACTATCAAAGATATTCAAGACCTGAACTTGATATTTGGCCAAAGAGACCTAACAGATACCTACAGCATTCTCCATCTTGAATCAAAAGAATATATATTTTTGTCATTTGCACATGTTATATACTCTAAAATTGACCACAAAATCTGCTATAAAGCAATTCTGAGCAAATTCAAGTGAAATCATACCAACCACACTCTCAGACCAAAGTGCAACAAAAATATAAATCAATACTAAGAAAATTGCTCAAAACCATACAAATACATGGAAATTAAACAATTTGCTCCTGAATGACTTTTCAGTAAAGAATAGATTTAAGGTAGAAATCAAGAAATTCATTGAAATGAATGAGAACCAAAATACAGCATACTAGTATCTCTGGCACATAGCTAAAGCAGTGTTAAAGGAAAAGTTATAGCACGAAATGACCACATCATAAAGTTAGAAAGATGTCAAATTAAACAACCTAACATCACACCTTAAGTATCTAGAAAAACAAGAACAAACTGACCCCAAACCTTGCAGAAGACAATAAATAACTAAAATCAGAGCTGAACTGAATGAAATTAAGAAAGGCAAAACCATACAAAAGATCAATGAACACAAGTTGGTTCATTGGAAGAATAAAGCTGAACTGAATGAAATTGAGAAATGAAAAACCATACAAAAGAT
>NW_012114933.1:5981140-5984827 GCF_000951035.1 Colobus angolensis palliatus
CACAAGTTGGTTCATTGGAAGAATAAAGCTGAACTGAATGAAATTGAGAAATGAAAAACCATACAAAAGATCAATGAACACAAGTTGGTTCATTGAAAGAATAAATAAGATAGACCACTAGCTAGCTATACCAATAATGCAAAAAAAAGGGAAAAGATCCAAAGAAACACAATCAGAAATGACAGAGGGGACATTATCACTGACACCAGAGAAATTTAAAAAAAAAAAAAAAGCCCTCAGAACCCCTGCATGCAGACAAACTAGAACACCTAGAAGAAATGGATATATTCCTGGGAACCTACAACCTCCCAAGATTAAACCAGGAGGAAATTGAAACCAGAAATATACCAATGGTGTGTTCTAAAATCGAATCTGTAATAAAATGCGTACCAACTAGAAAAAGCCAAGGAACAGATAAATTCACAGTGAAATTCTACCAGACATATGAAGAAGAGCTGGTGTCATTTCTACTGAAACTATTCAAAAAATAGAGGAAGAGGAACTCTTTCCTAATTCATTCTATGAGGTCACAATCATTTTGATAACAAAACCTGGCAGAGACACAAGAAAAAAAGAAAACTTCAGGCCAGTATCCTTGATTAACATTGATGCAAAAATCCCCAATGAAATACTAACAAACTGAATTTAGCAGCACATCAAAAGGCTAATCCACCAGGATTAAGTAGGCTTTCTCCCTGGGATGCAAGGTTGGTTCAACATATGCAAATCAATGAATGTCATTCATTACTTAAACTAGACTAGAAACAAAACCACATGATCATCTCAATAGATTCACAAAAGGCTTTTGATACAATTAAACACCCCTTCATGTTCAAAACCCTCCACAAACTAGGCATTAAAGGAATATACCTCAAAATAATAAGAGCCAGCAAACCCACAGCCAACCCACAGCCAACATAATACTAAATGGGAAAAAGCTGGAAGCCTTTCCCTTGAGAATCAGAACAAAACAAGGATGCTCTCTCTCACATCCACTCCTATTCAACATAGTACTGGAATTACCAGCCAGAGCAATCAGGCAAGAGAAAGAAATAAAAGGCATCCAAATAGGGTGAGAAGATGTCAAACTATTTCTGACTGGAGATAATATTATTTTATAATAGAAAACATCATATTCTCTGTCCAAAAGCTCTTTGATCTGATAAACAACTTTAGCAAAATTTCAGCATACAAAATCAATACACAAAAATTAATACTATTTTTATACATCAGCAATGTCCAAGCTTAGTGACAATCAATAATGCAATTCCATTCACAACAGTCACAAAAGGAATATAATACCTAGGAACACAGCTAACCAGGCAGGTGGAAGATCTGTATGAGAAATACAAAACACTGCTAAAATAAATCATGGATAACACAAACAAATGGAAAAACATTCCATGTTCATGTAAAGGAAATGGCCACACTGCACACAGCAGTTTAAAGATTCAATGTTATTCCTAACTACCAATGGCATTCTTCACAGAATTAGGAAAACCTATTCTGAAATTTTATATGGAACGAAAAAGAATTCAAATAGTCAAAGCAATCCTAAACAAAAAGAACAAAGCTAGTGGCATCACATTACCTGACTGCAAACTATATTACCAGTATACAGTAAACAAAACAGCATAGTACTGGGACAAAATCAGACACATAGACAAATAGAACAGAATAGAGAGCCTAGAAATAAGGCCGCATACCTACAACCATCTGATCTTTGACAAAGCTGACAAAAACAAGCAATGGGGAAAAGACTCCCTATTCAATAAATGATGTTGGGGGAGCTGGCTAGTCATATGCAGAAGATTGAAACTGGATCCCTTCCTTAGACTATATACAAAAATCAACTGAACATGGATTAAAGATTTAAATGTGATAAAAGAAAAACTTCAGCCAAATTAAATTTAAATGAATTTAATTGAGCAATGATGGATCCATGAATCGCGCAGCCCCCCAAATCACAGTTAGATTCATATAGACTCCAGGAGTGCCTTGTGGTCAAAACAAATATATAGACAAAAAAGGTAAAGTGACATACAGGGATCGGAAATGAGGCACAGAAACAGCGAAATTGGTTACAGCTTGGCCTTTGCCTTATTTGAACGCAGTTTGAACATTCAGCAGCCTATAAGTAGTTGAAGTATGGCCTCTGGGATAGGCCAACATTCAGCTATTGTTACAGGTGTATACTAGTAAGTCAGGTTTTCAATTTTTTCTGACTGTCCACAAGGTTAAAGTTCATTCACAAGGACTCAAACATAGAAGTACAGAATCCTTCTCAGGCCATATTTAGTTTGCCTTAACAAATGTAAAATCTAAAACTATAAAAGCCCTTTTAGAAAATCTAGGAAATACCATTCTACACACAGGCCTTGGCAAATATTTCATGGCAAAGATGCCAAAAGCAATTGCAACAAAAGCAAAAATTGACAAGTGGAATCTAATTAAACTAAAGATTTCCCACACAGCAAAAGAAACTATCAAACGAGTAAACAGACAACCTACAGAATGGGAGAAACTATTTGCAACCTTTGCATCTGCCAAATGTCTAATTTCCAGAATCTATAATGAACTTAAATATTCAAGCAAAAAATAAAACCACCCCATTGAAAAGTAGGCAAAAGACATGAACAGACACTTCTCAAAAGAAGACATAAACCCAGCCAACAAGCAAATGAAAAAAATATTTAACATCACTCATCATTGTCTAAATGGAAATCAAAACCATTTCACACCAGTCAGAATGGTTATTATTAAAAAGTTCAAAACAACAGATGCTTATGAGTTTTCAAAGAAAGGGGTACACTTAAACACTACTGGTGAGAATGTAAATTACTTCAGCCACTGTGGATGGTGATTTGGCAATTTCTCAGAGAACTTTAGAGAACTACCATTCAACCTAAAAATGTCATTACTGGGCAAATACCAAAGAATATAAGTTGTTCTACCATAAAGAGACATGCATCCATGTATATGTTCATCGCAGTAACGGTCACAATAGCATAGACATGGAATCAGCCTAAATGCCCATCAACAGTAGACTGGATAAAGAAAATATAGTACATATACACCATGGAATACTATGCAGCCATAAGAAAGAACAAGATCCTGTCCTTCTCAGCAACATGCATGGAGCTGGAGGTCATTATCCAAAGCAAATGAACACAGGAACAGAAGACCAAATATTACATGTGCTCACTTATAAGTGGGAGCTAAGTATAGAGTATACAGAGACACATAGAGGGGAACAACGCATGCTGGGGCCTACTGGAGGGTAGAGGATGGAAGGAGGGTGAGGATCGAAAAACTACTTATGGTACTGTGCTTATCACCTGGGTGATGAAATAAACCCCAGTGACATGCAATTTACCTACATAACAAATCTGCAGATGTACCCCTGAAAGGAAATAAAAGTTTAAAAAATATATATATAATCTGTTGAATTTCCGCTCTCATGAAATTAATGACTTTGTTGGCTCTACACCTTGCTGTGAATTTATCCTGCCTAGTATTGTAATACAATGTGTATCTTCTGTTTACTGGTGAAAATACTGTCCATTTCTCTCTAATTAATCAACTTTCTAATAAAGTTATTTAGCACTAAAATATATGAATTTAATTTCTCTAATTGATTTAGGATTTGCCAAGTTTACTGTTTTGTCTAGGGTCTTTTTTTTTTTT
>NW_012114933.1:5984932-5986925 GCF_000951035.1 Colobus angolensis palliatus
CCTCAGCATCCACAGTAGCTGGGATTACAGGCACCCGCCACCATGCCCGGCTAATTTTTGTATTTTTCGTAGAGATGGGGTTTCACTATCTTGGCCAGGCTGGTCTTAAACTCCTGACCTCGTGATCCACCCGCCTCGGCCTCCCAAAGTGCTGAGATTAATGGCGTGAGCCACCACGCCCGGCCTGTCTAGCGTCATTTTTAATAATTAGTGCTTTCTAAGAAATGTGTCAATTTCATTTAATTTTTCAATTTCATTGGCATGAAATTATTCACAGCATTTTTTATTAGCTTTTTAATAATATAGGACACTCTTTTGGACCTGATAATGGTAATTTATGTCTTCTTTTTTTAAATCTTTTTCAATCTAGTTAGAGACTTACCAAAATTAATATTTTCAAAGACCCAGACTTCAGTGACATCGATTTTTTTCTCTATTATTTTTCCAATTAATACTTCATTTATTTTGTCATTACCTCTATTATCTCCTTCCACTTTTTTCTTTGGCTTTGATTTACTCATTTTTTGCTCATTCTTTTGTGATGCAAATTCAAATCACTTATATTAGATCTTTCCTATTCTTAATATGATAATTCAAAGCTATAATTTCCCTGTAAGTACTGCTTTAGCTATACACCAAAAAGTTTTTTGTTATTCTTTTCAAAATAGTGCCTAAGTCACCTTGGTATTCCTTGTCTCTTGTATTGCTTTTGCTCGTTATTAATTTAACCAGTATTTAGTGTTTGTCTAGTTATATTATTGATTTCTGGTGTGATTTATTTGTGGTAAGAGTAAAGACTGTGTTATTTAAATCTTTCCAAAATTATTTAGATTTGTTTTATCAGTGAACATATGATCTTAATATAACATATGCCACTGAAAAGAATGTGCTATTCTACCATTGTTAGGTGCAGTGTTCTGTAAATATCAATTAAGCCATTGTGGTTGATAGTGTTATTCAGAATTTCTATGTTGAACCACAGTGCTTCCAAATGTGAATGTATTTTCAGATAGGGTCTTTAAAAAGGTAATTAAAATAAAATGAGTTCATTAGGATGGGTCCTAATGCAATATGTCTGATGTTCTTTTAAGAAGAGGAAATTAGGCTAGGCATGGTGGCTTGTGCCTGTAATCCTAGCACTTTGGGAGGCTGAGGTGGGAGGATCACTTGAGGTCAGGAGTTTGAGACCAGCCTGGCCAACTTGACAAAACCCTGTCTGTACGAAAAATACAAAAATTAGCTGGGTGTGGTGGCACAGGCCTGTAATCCCAGCTACTCGGGAGGCCAAGGCAGGAGAATTGCTTGAACCAGGGAGATGGAGGTTGCAGTGAGTCAAGATCGTGCCACTGCACTCCAGTCTGGGCGACAGAGCAAGACTGTCAAGTAAAAAAAAAAAAAAAAGGAGGAAATTAGAATACAGACACTTACAGAAGAAAGACCATGTGAAGACATAGGAAGGAGACCACCATTGCCCAGCCAAGGAAAGAGACCTCAGAAGAAACCAATCCTGCTGACTCCTTGATCTCAGACTTTCAGCCTCTGGAATTGTGAGAAAATACATTTTTGTTGTGTAAGGCATCTCGTTCATGGTACTTTGTTATGGCAGCCCTAGCAAACTACAACAGTAGGTTTCAATCTACCTTTTAATTATTTGCTTTTATTTCTTTATTTATTTTGTTTTATTGTCCCTCTGTTACTTTTTTCCTGCCTTTTAATAAGATTTTTTTACTTTATTTTCCGAATTGTATTTTATTTTTCTTATTGAGATTTTAGCTACACTTTGCAGTTTTAAAAATTCTCCTCTAGAGATTCTAATATACATCCTTTACTTTTTTTTTTTCTTTGAGATGGAGTCTCGCTCTGTCGCCCAGGCTGGAGTTCAGTGGCGCCATCTCGGCACAAGCTCCGCCTCCCGGGTTCCCGCCATTCTCCTGCCTCAGCCTCCCGAGTAGCTGGGACTACAGGCGCCCGCCACCTCGCCCGGCTAATTTTT
>NW_012114933.1:5987705-5999131 GCF_000951035.1 Colobus angolensis palliatus
ATTCAGAGCCTCGCTCTTGTTGCCCAGGCTGGAGTGTAATGGCACGATTTCGGCTCACTGCAACCTCTGCCTCCTGGGTTCAAGCAATTCTCCTGCCTCAGCCTCCCAAGTAGCTGGGATTACAGGCGCCTGCCACCATGCTCGGCTAATTTTTTGTATTTTTAGTAGAGATGGGGTTTCACTATGTTGACCAGGCTGGTCTGGAAGTCCTGACCTCCTCCTGATCCACCTGCCTCGGCTTCCCAAAGTGCTGGGATTACAGGCGTGAGCCACGGTGCCTGGCCAATTATTTATGTGAAAGTTTATTAAATATCAGGCTGGTGGGGGATTGTGCTAAATTTATAAGGTGACAAAGAGTAACCGTAGAATGGCAAGTTACTGTTATATTCTTTAAATATACCTGTATGATTAACTTAATTACAGTAGTACACAAAAAGTCACTTGTGAAAATAGATATGTTTGAATAGAATCTGTATTGATATGTATTCCTCTCCCCAGAGTTTATGAAAAAACTTCAAGGAGAAGCACAAACACACTTTCCTTCTTCCTGTAGCAACCAACACTCAGGCAAGAGCAGCAGATAGCTAGCACATTGAAATTCAGTAGCTGATTTTCTATTTCACAGACCGTAATTCTGAACTGACAGGAAGCAATGGGACTCAAACTAAAGCCTTTTAGTGAAGAGGGACCAGTATTTATGTGGGGTGTTGCATGTTCTACTTTTGTTTGTGAAATAATAGGATACTCCAGGGTGCTCTCATAATTACTTCATAGTCATTCACACAATGCAGTCCACTAGCTACCGACCTTGAGCATTTTGAGTTGTTTCTAGCCAGGTAAATGAAAATGAGGGAAGAAAATAATAACCCTCAATTGTATAAAGCCCTTAGGAAAAATTAGTTTTATTAACCTGAGGTCTGACTCATCACAGGTACTGATTTTGAAAGATGTTCAGTAATTTAATTTTATACAAGAGCCTTCTTTTTGTTGTTTTAAAATTAGCATCAGGGTAACCAATGTTGCTTAGCAAAGGGACACTAAAGAAAGAGATTTGGGAAAAAGAGTAATTTTATCATTATGCTTTTATTCTTCGTAATCACCTTTTCCATTAGTAAAACTCCCAAGGATAGCAATGGCACACAAGCTTTTGAAGTGTCAGTGAAAGCTGAAATCAGCTAAAATAATAGTTTGCTGCATTTAAGGTATAACAGAGGCAGCAGTGCATCAAGGTTACTGTGAAGGTGAAAATAATTGGATACAATTGAAAAATAGATTTCTTTGTGGTTACCACCTGGAATGGGAACAATTACTAACTTACAAAGAGATCTTTATCACTTCTGTTTACCTTAGGGAACTATGAGGCAGCTTAACATGGCCCATAAGGCCTCAGAAAAGCATTTGTAATCATGAGATTGCATTTACTTTTATATAAGTCAGACCTTGTTTATCCTGGATTCAGTTATCCTTCACTACAGCTTTGAAAATCTAAAATGTTTCTCTTATACTTGTCCTCCTCTTAAACGCTATCACAGTCTCACAGTCTTCAATTGAAATTTTACTTCTGTCAGCCTTTAAAAAGTATTTGATAGCACACAGGGTGACTGTAACCAATAATAACTTAATTGTATCTTTTTAAATAACTAAAAGAGTATAATTGGGTTGTTTGTAACTCAAAGGATAAATGCTTGAGGGGATGGAAACCCCATTCACCAAGATGTAGTTATTTCACATTTCATGTCTGTATCAAAACATTTCATGTACCTCATAAATGTATATGCTTGCAGGGTACCCACAAAAATTAAATAAAATAATTTAAAAATAGCTTTACAATTGTTTGCAGAAATGGTACATCATATATTTTGTAGCAAATAAATCTTAATTTGAATGTTAATGCCGTCTTTATATTCTAATTGTTTGACTAATAGGGAGCCATGTTGGAGAAATAGCACCCTTAAAATATACTGATGCCTAAATATGAAGTATGGATGACAGCGCTTTTATAAATAGAGTGATCAACCATATGCTTCATTGAGCAAGCTGGGAAGCATAGGGGAGTATAATGGGTTTTTTTTTTTTTTTTTTTAGAGGGAATCTCGCTCTGTTGCCAGGCTAGAGTGCAGTGGCGTAATCTCGGCTCGCTGCAACCTCCGCCTCCTGGATTCAAGTGATTCTCCTGTCTCAGCCTCCCGAGTAGCTGGGACTACAGGCATGCACCACCATATCCAGCTAATTTTTTTATTTTTAGTATAGATGAGGTTTCACCATGTTGGCCAGGATGGTCTCGATCTCTTGACCTCATGATCCACACACTTGGGCCTCCCAAAGCTGCTGGGATTACAGCTGTCAGCCACTGCACCCAACATAATGATGTCAGGAAAATGGGTATGAAGGAGGACTAACCATGAATTATATGGGAATATATACATATATATTGCTATCCTTGGGAGGCTGAGACAGGAGAATTGCTTGAACCCAGGAGGCAGAGGTTGCAGCGAGCCGAGATTACGCCACTGCACTCTAGCCTGGCGACAGAGTGAGATTCCCTCTAAAAAAAACCAAAAAACCCCATTATACTCCCCTATGCTTCCCGGCTTGCACAATGAAGCATATGGTTGATCACTCTATTTATAAAAGCACCATCATCCATACTTCACATTTAGACATCAATATATTTTAAGGGCAGTATTTCTCCAACATGGTTCCCTATTAGTCAAACAATGAGCATATCAAGATTTCATTAACAAATTAAGATTTATGCATCGGGGAGTTATACCTGACATAAATGATGAATTGATGGGTGCTGACGAGTTGATGGGTGCAGCACACCAACATGGCACAAGTATACATATGTAACAAACCTGCACGCTATGCACATGTACCTTAGAACTTAAAGTATAATAAAAAAAAAAAAAGAAAAAGATTTATTTGCCACAAAATATATGATGTACCACTTCTGCAAACAATATATATGTGTGTATATATACACACATATACATATGTATACATATATATATACATATACATATGTAAATACATATACATACATATATACACATATATACATATACACACACATACACACACACATCCACCCCCATATGTGTGTGTGTGTGTATCTCCCCACATTAATGGAATAGAGCCCAGAGAAAGAATTTATTGATGAGAGAGAATGAACAATTATTTAAAACTAATAATGTTCATTTTTTGTTACTTACATGGAAATAATGCACGCTAATTTTATAAACTTTAGAAAATATAAAGCAAAAATATATTTTATGTTCACTACTGTTGATATGTCTCTTCAACTTGTAGCAGAGTCACACTGTTTAAATTTGTCTATTAAGATAAATTTTTAATGTCTGGTTGAATTCCTTAAACCCTGTTACATCACTTTAAAAATGATATATAAATGTTGGGCATTTATTCTGCCCAATAAACTTCAAAAAGTTTCACTTCTTTAAACTTACAAATTAATGTGAAAGGGATTAAACAGATTTACAATATTGAATCTTTCCATCCAGGAGCATGATGCATATCACTAATTTTGCAGAATGTCTTTTGTTTTCTTCCATAAAGTTTTGTAGTTCACCTTACATATATCCTAAACATTTCTTGTGTATTTGTAAACATTTTATAGTTTTATTATTACTGCAAATCAACTATATTTTTCATTAACTTCCAAACTGATTTTTGCTGATACACACACACACACACACATACACACATACATACACACACATGCACACACACATATATAAATTTTTCAATGCATTTTCTTCTCTTGTGTTTCACAGGGGACATATTGTCCTGTCATTTATGAAAGTTGCCAAATAATTCTCTAAAACTTTCTTTGGATCCTGTAGTAGATAATATTCAGTAGCATGAGTTCCTCTGAGTCATTAGTATTATTTATTTTCTTTTATTCAATGTTTTTCATAAGTCTCTATTTTGTTTCCCTTGGAATAAGAAGTAACTGCTTCAGAACTAGTGTTTACCAAACACATGCCAGAAGCAACTTTCTCTTGCCATTGACCATCTGAGTTGTCTTATTTCAGGAGGAAAGCATCTATAGGTCACTAATTGTGCTTTTTCTTTCAAAAGCAATGACCTTGTACTTATTATGAATTGCAATGCAATTCCCATCAAAACACCACAATCATTCTTCACAAAACTAGAAAAAAACAATCCCCAAATTCATATGGAACCAAAAATAAGAGCCCACACAGCCAAAGCAACACTAAGCAAAAAGAAAAAATCTGGAGGCATCACACTACCTGATTTCAAACTATACTATAAGGCCATAGCCACTAAAACAGCATGGTACTGTTATAAAAATAGGCATGCACACCAACAGAACAGAATAGAGAACCGAGAAATAAACTCAAATACTTACAGTCAACTGATCTTTGACAAAACAAATCAAAACATAAAGTGGGGAAGGGGCACCCTATTCAAGAAACGGTGTTGGGATAATTAGCAAGCCACATATAGGAGAATGAAATTGGATCTTCATCTCTCACCTTATACCAAAATCAACTCAAGATGGATCAAGGACTTTAATCTAAGACCTGAAACTATAAAAATTTTAGAAAATTACATCAGAAAAACCCTTCTAGACATTGGCTTATGCAAAGATTTTATGATCAAGAACTCAAAAGCAAATGCAACAAAAACAAAGATAAATAGGTGGGACTTAAACTAAAGAGCTATTGCAAAAGGAACAGTCAGCAGAGTAAACAGCCCACAGAGTGGGAGAAAATCTTACAATCTATACATCAGACAAAGGACTAACATCCAGAATCTACAACAAACTCAAACAAATTAGCAAGAAAAAAACAATCCAATCAAAACAATGGACTATGGACATGAATAGACAATTTTCAAAAGAAGATAGACAAATGGTCAACAAACATATGAAAAAATGCTCAACATCACTAATGATCAGGGAAATGCAAATCAAAACCACAATGTGATACCATCTTATGCTCACAAGAATGGCCATAATTGAAAAATTAAAAAATAAATTAGATGTTGGCATGGATGTGGTGAAAGGGGAGCACTTCTACACTGCTGGCAGGAATGTAAACTAGTCCAACCACTATGAAAAACAGTGTGGAGATTCCTTAAAGAACTAAAAGTAGAACTACTATTTGATCCAGCAATCCCACTACTGTGTATCTACCCAGAGGAAAAGAAGTCATTATACAAAAAAGATATTTGCACATGCATGTTTATAGCAGCACAATTCACAATTGCAAAAAATGTGGAACCAACCCAAAAGCCCATCAATCAACGAGTGGGTATATATACCCACCGTATATATACATGATATACACATATCTGTATATATATACGATAGAATACTACTCAGCCATAAAAAGGAAAGAATTAATGGCATTCACAGCAACCTGGATGGGATTGCAGGCTACTACTCTAAGTGAAGTAACTCAGGAATGGAAAAGTAAACATTGTATGTCCACATTCATAAGTAGGAGCTAAGCTATGAGGATGCATAGGCGTAAGAACAATACAATGAACTTTGGGGACTAGGGAAAGTATGGGGAGGGGGTGAGGGATAAAAGAATACAAATTGGGTTCAGTATATACTGCTTGGGTGATGGGTATACCAAAATCTCACAAATCACCACTAAAGAACTTACTCATATAACCAAATACCACCTGTTCCCCCAAAACCTATGGAAATAAAAAAGTTTTTTAAAAAAAGAATTGCAAGCATGTGGCCCATGCCTACAATTCCAGCACTTTGGGAGGCTGAGGTGGGAGAAACACTTGAGCCCAGGAGTTCAAAACCAGCCTGAGCAACATAGTGAGACCCTATCTCTACAAAGTAACTTTAAAAATAGCCTGGCATGGTGGTGTACACCTGTGGTCCCAAGCTACTTGGGAGGCTGAGGTGGGAGGATTGCTTGAGCCCAGGAGGTCGAGGCTGCAGTGAGCCAGGATTGTGCCACTGCACTCCAGCCTAGGTGACAGTGAGGCCCTGTCTCTAAATCAATCAATCAATAATTGCATGCAGTTTCTTATGATTGTTTATTTTTAGTTTCTCTTCTATGTCTCCCTTAGTATTTTAGCGGGAATTTGGCAGAGACACTTTCAAAAGACTCTGCAAACAAGTAATTCAAAACCTAAGCTGTCAGAATTCTAAATTATTTTGAGCCTTAAAGGTATGTGATTATGGGGCCTGAGTCATGTGACAAGCAGCTATAACCTAGACAGTTGTAACCTTTCTTTCTGTGATTATAGATGAAATCTTCCTTACCTGCATTGTTCTGTAAAATGTTGTACATGACTTAAGGCCAGGAAAAACCCTTTCCCTCTTCACTTAATTTTCATTATAGATTAACTTCCCTCTTATCTTTCTCACACAAGGCTTCATGGCTATCACATTGTCTTCAGATTAAATGTTAAATACACTGTTTTAAATTGGAAAGGAAATGAAAACCAGCTGTAATGAAAAGAAAACAAGTCTTACGGGAAGAAAGCAAACTGTTACTTTTGGTAATTCTTAAACCAGCCTTGTACAGAAAGTGTTTCAGTCTTATTAAATTTCTTTGTTTTCTGCCAATATAAGCAAGAACTCAAATTTTAATTTTGGAGAACTGGTCCTTTTTCTCTGGAGTCTGTGTGTACCAAATGATCATTTCTAGGTTTTCAATTGAATCAACTCTTTAGAACTGGACTCTGATCTTTTTGATTATTTAAAGTTGACAAGGTATATAACTGGGTGACATTTTGAACAAAGTGTGAGAAACAGGCTGTTAAATGTTTCTCAAGTTCTCCCATGTTTTATACTCTCAAATAACAACACACTCTCTATTTCTCCAAGGGAGTTTGAGAAAAATAGATGCATTACAATTGAAGTTTTAGATAATTTTTTAAGAAGAATTAAGAACTTCTTCTTAAATATAAGAAAATATGGCCGGGCGCGGTGGCTCAAGCCTGTAATCCCAGCACTTTGGGAGGCCGAGACGGGCGGATCACGAGGTCAGGAGATCGAGACCATCCTGGCTAACATGGTGGAACCCTGTCTCTACTAAAAAATACAAAAAACTAGCCGGACGAGGTGGCGGGCGCCTGTAGTCCCAGCTACTGGGGAGGCTGAGGCAGGAGAACGGCGTGAACCCGGGAGGCGGAGCTTGCAGTGAGCCGAGATCCGGCCACTGCACTCCAGCCTGGGCGGCAGAGCGAGACTCTGTCTCAAAAAAAAAAAAAAAAAAAAAGAAAAGAAAATATAAGAAAATATAAGAGAAATGTCAAATGGTAGCACCTCATTCTGATTTACCTCCTATAATCCTTTCAGATTTATTCATGTGATCTTTTCTATCTGAGTTAGTAAATGTTCAATTTGCTTTAGTGAATAGATTCTACTGAGTTCATTACTGAAAATTGTACTTAAAAAACCAATATATTAATGAAAACTTTATGGTTTGTAGATGGCAGAGAAGCAACTTGAATTAGCGTAGGCTGTAAATATATTACATTGAAAGAAAATAGGGGAATTTCTCAGAGCTAATAAAAGTATATATTAATTAAACCATGGTAGCAACAAGGCTTCAGAACAACTGGCAGCAGAAGTTTTGCTCTGGCTGTCATTTGATTTTTCTCTTTACATCTGGTTATCGTTTTCTACCTTATACTGGCTTGCTTTATATGGCGAAGAGCATAGTATCTCAAATTTGGGATCTCAGACCCCAGATTTCACGTATTATTGTTCCTGTTATCCAAGAGGGACACTTTATTCAGGTTGGAAATATTCTAGAGAAGGACTATCATCTTATGGAGTTTGTGGGGCATGTGAATTCAATATTTCCAATTAATCATTAATCATCATTATTTAGGATAAAGCAGAATTGTAGGAGTTCTCATAATTACGTATTTTTTGACCTCACAGCGTTAGAAACACAGGATTCTGTTTTGGCAGAACACAGTAGTAAACATCAAGGTTGGGGTACAACTCTGTGCAGTAGAAGTGTCCTGTAAATAAAGAACTTAAGTCATTTTACTTTTTAATCTGGAGTGGCAACAAATCAAGCCTGTGAAATACTGTTTTTTTCTTTTTTGCAAAACTTGACCTGTCAAGAGCTGAATTTGGAGCTAATCATCAATGATGCTACTATATTGTGGCCAAATAATAATCAATTATTACGGATTTCAGGAGATGTTACATATTGACGACATGACAGTCATGATAAGTTTACATAAACATTTCAGGAAATTTTACATTGTATTGTTTCCAAATGAATATAAGCTATTACCGTCAACAGTGATCAAGGAGAAACAGAAAATTAGAACTTTCAGTTTCTCTTTTTTAGATGATGGTATTCTGGATGTAGACACTTTGTTTAGTCGCATTACCTGTTATGTTTTATTCAGCCATCCGTACCGCACACTGTACTATGTACCAAGGACCCTAGGTATAGTATTGAATGAAACACAGTTTTAGAATTCAAGGTCTTTAAAATCCAGTGTGGGTTGTTGGGCAGCTCCTTGTGAAAAGTTGGTACATAAGGAGTTTATGGTTGAATGCTCTATTGCATATATTTTTATTGTTCACCAGAAATTCATGGGAACCATTACATTTTCTAGATTCCCTTTCAGTTAGGTTACAGCTATATGACTGGGCTCTGGCCAGTGGAATGTATATGGAATGACATAAGCCTATTTTAGGACTGGCCCTTTAAAGTTTCACATCACCCCTGCTCTTTCTTCTCCTGCTGTAGAAACCTAGAAGGCCATATTTTCAATATAAGATGATATTAAGACAGAAGAAGATGACTTGACTTAATTTGAACTGTATGTTAAAGATAAATAAAGTTTCCTTTTGTTAAAACACTGCCTATGCCAGAAGATCCCAAAGTGTGGTCCAAAGAACATTGGTATGGGGTCCCCAGGATCCTTTAACAAGACCCACAAATAACAATTATTTTCATCAAAATTCTAATATATTTTTTGCTTTTTCCACTAATTTGTCGTGAGTTTACAGAGAATGGTCCAGAGGCTACATGATCTGCAATAACATCACTGCCCTTAAGGCTACTGGAATGTATGCTCATGTATTCTGTTTTGTAGAACTTTAGAAGGCAGTATGTTTAGGATTTAAATATGTACTTCAGAGATAAATTCCATTTGCTCTTGATGCTTCTTTTCTATTACTATATATCTTTGGGTTGTACCTGCTCTAATCTCTGTAATTTCAGAATCATGCATTAAATTAAATTTTAAAAAATTTTCATTTCTCTTGGGCCTAAGGAGAAACACAACTAGAAATGAATACATAGTATTGTTTTGTTTTTGCAATATATTTAAAACATTTTTAAATTACTTTTTAAATTTTGTCTAAAGTTATTACTTTATAAGTTAAACCATATGTTTTACTAAAACAAAATATATTTATAATTTCTTATATTTAAAGATACACTCTTGCCTTAAAAAGAAAGACTAGAATTCCTTTCTCAGCTCACAATGTAATATGTACACATAAAGATGCTGAAAAAATATTAAGCTGACATTCTAGATAATTGTCTGTTTTAGGGAAGAGAAGAATCTACTTCAAAGAAACTGTGAAAAACTAGTAAGACAAAATACATGATGAAAATTTATTTTCCTCAGTCTTATATGTGGCAATAAATTTCTTAGTTTTTCATATGCAAAACATTTTGAATACTATTATGGAGTCTGCTAAGTTGGGGCATGATTTTGAAACCAATAATTTAAAATTTTTACATAGAAGTATGTTGTAGTCATTTATGATGGATAAGATCTAATTTACATCACCAGGGCTATAGTTAATAATTTCATACCGTGTCTTGGAAATCTGAAAAAAGATTAGATTTTAGGTGCTCTTACCACACCTACATACACACACTCTCAGACAAAGGTTACTATGTGAGAAGACAGATATACTAATTGGCTTGACTGTAGTAATCTTTTCACCATGTATATGTATATCGAAACACGATATTGTACACCTTAAATATGTACAATAAAAATAAAATTAAAATAAGGCATTGTATATTTTAACATAGACATGATAAACTATTTAAAAGTCAAAAATTGCTTATTACAGACTTTTAAAACATAAATGGAAAAGTCACTAAAGGATTTGATGGGGAAGTTCATGGTGTTTTATTGTCTGGAGAAGTACACACAATTTTTTACATTTTACTTTGCCTAATACCTACTCAATGAAGAGTCAGTAAAAACAATAACGGTGCTGCCACTTTCCAAACACATAGTAACTCATTGTCTTAAATATTTAGCTGCAAACATTAAGACTGAGTTAACATCTTATCTTCAGAAGTGTACTTTTGCCTTACAAATAAACAAATCTACAGCTGTAACTGGGCTTCCTGTTTTGCTTATGTTCTTGTGGTATGAGCATGGACTAATCAGCAAAGTATATCTTCTTTCATTTGAATGCTGGGCAATAAACACAATGGTGATAAATATTAAAATAGAATAATATTTTTGACTCTCAGGTTCTATCCTGAAACAAGTGAGTTTACGGTTGCACTGATGGTGCTAGAGCAATTGTGGATAAAACTGCTGGTGCATTGGTACAAATCAAGGCAATGGTTCCTGCTTGTACTATTGGTCTTTGATTTTTTTTTTTTTTAAACACCATACACTCAAAGTGAAAAGAAAAAATTACCAGTTTTATCTGAGAATATCCTTTGTAAAACTATAATAGTATTAACTTTATGAGATTAATATTCTGTGTGAATAAATGGAAAGTATGCATAAAGCACTTTTTTCTGCATGGCATAGGACAATGGTTGTCTCAAGGAAAAGTGCTTTTGCAATTGTTTGAGTTGTGAGATCGTTTTACTTGAAAGAGAAACTATTGGAATTTATGGCTTTTTTGACTTAGGTATTTTGCAGGACTTTTTTTTCTGAAATTAAAGTGAGCTATTACTTCAAGGAAAACAAAGGATGGTGTCTGTTATTCATTGTAAAATTTGAAATTTCAAGTAAATATGAGAATTTTGAAAAACTTGTATCCATTGCCTTGAATTTAATAGCAACCCAATACTTAGACTCTTCCGATAAGATTGATGGTGATACGAACAAATGTGATGTTTTTGATATTGTATAATAAAGATCTGCTTAACTTGTGAACTAATAGTTTCAAAGTGACTGTTGAATGATGTTACAAAATCAGGCATGGGTAAAAGATTCTTTCAAGATGCAAAGTAGACCAAAGAATTTTTCTGTAAACGAATATTTTACTGATATATTTTTAGATTCCACATTCAAACTAACTTTTAAGAAACCACTTCCAGGGCCGGGCGCGGTGGCTCAAGCCTGTAATCTCAGCACTTTGGGAGGCCGAGACGGGCGGATCACGAGGTCAGGAGTTCAAGACCATCCTGGCTAACACGGTGAAACCCCGTCTCTACTAAAAA
>NW_012114933.1:5999270-6003476 GCF_000951035.1 Colobus angolensis palliatus
AAAAAAAAAAAAAAAAAAAAAAAAAAAGAAACCACTTCCTGCCGAATTTTCATACAGTGTCCACGGACACACACAATTATTTTTAAAGGCTATTAAACTGCTCCTCACTTTTCTGATTACATATACAGGTGAGGCCAAATTTTCTTCATATATTTCAACCAAAACAACATGCTAAAACAGATTAAACACAGAAGCAAATTAGGCACTGCGCCAGCATTTTATTAAGTCAGGTATTAAAAGATTTGTAAAAATGAAAACAATCTGAGTCTTTAACTTATTTGTTGTTTTGGAAAACATGTCAACTTTTCATAAAAATAAATTGTTAGCATGGAATGAATTTGTCACTTTTGTAAATGAACTGATAAAGTAATATTTTAAAAAGTTTCAGTTTTGTTTTAAAAAGTGGTAAGGTTCAACAGATAGAATCCAGTAAAAAATGTCTTTTGGGTCCTCAGTAACTTTTATGAGTGTAAAAGGTCATAAAAAGTGAGAGTCACTGACTTATATTATCTTGATTAATATGTACTTTGGTAGAAGTTCTAGGAATATTGTGTAGCCATGTTTCCAGATAAATGATTTTAGAGTTTGCTGTATATCATGTGATTACCCTTCTATACTCATCTTACTATATGCAGTAAAATATGCATAATCTATGGAGTGGTCTAAAGTGCTAAAGCTATTCACAAAGACCGGTAGGCCCTTTCTGTTCTCAAGTAATGCTCTTCTTTATCTGTGGAAATGGAATTGTTTCTATTACAAGATGGTCATCACTACATCTTGCCCATGCCTCATTCAACAAGCTATTTTTGTATGACTTTTCCCGGATAAGATCATCTTGATTATGGTCAATGCTTTATCAAAGTGGCTTAGAGTGGTACTTATTTGATTTCAAATCTCTGCTGAACAACTTTTGCTTCGATAAAGTTGATTGCATAAGATGTCAGCATTATTTTTACAAAAGTTTTGCATTCATTTTAGTTGAGTTTAAGGAATTTGTGGATGGAAATGTCATCCACTTTGTCTCCATCCTGTTTAATCAAGCAAAAACCATGATGCAGGTGAACTTGTCTGATCCCAGATAGTGTTTGACTTTTCAGGAAGTGAATTTGGACACCTTTGTATGTTTGTGGAAATTTTACCTTGTGGCTAGAAGAATTTATTAAAAGGAACAATATATTTTCAAGAATAATCTTAATTATACCTTTAATATTACTCTTCAACAAACATACATCAATCTCCCGCCATATTCAAGGAATTGTGCTAGGTCCTGTCCTTACAGACATGGCCGAAGGTAGTAAGTGCCAAAATAAAAGTTTAGTTTTCAGGATATAGTATGACAGAGATCACCATTTTTTACATGAAGATTGTATCACAAAACGAGGTAGATTATGTGTACATAGAAGCCAGCTACTGATGGCTCATCATTCTCAAAGAGAATATGAGATTTTAAAAAAGATTTTAAGGAGATGAGATTTGAACTTGACTTTGAAAGAATGTAATTAACAGAGATGTTGCAGGGGAGTGTGTGAGTGGGGGTGGGGTGAAGAATCTCTAGGTGAAGGGAAATGCATAATGGGCCATGAGAAAATACCAAGCCTTTGGAAGGCTTTCTGGTGGAGCATAAGAATCTGGGAGTGGAGGTGCAGGGGCTGCTGTTACATAAAGCGAACAGGTGGACTGTGGCCAGGTCCAGACCTAGGTTGCAGAGGAGGAAAAAAAAATATGAAAAGTTAATGAAAGGGAAACATCTAATTAAGGATGGCATTAGAAGACCAGAACAGATGTATTGACGCGCCCTATGCTATTGCCTGTTGTGCTACTCTTGAACTTTTGTCCAAAGGCATTTTGGTGCTACGAATCACAAGAAGCCCAGAAAGGCTATTTTAGACATTCAGCTGCCCATTTTATTAAAGAGGCAATTGTAAGGCTGGGTGCAGTGTCTCATGCCTGTAATCCCAGCACTTTGGAAAGCCAAAGTGGGAGGATCACTTGAGCCCAGTAGTTTGAGACCAGCCTGGGCAACATAGTGAGTCCCTGTCTCTACAAAAAAAATTAAAACAAAAAAATTAAAAATTACCCGGGCACAGTGGCAAGCATCTGTAGTCCCAGCTACTTGGGAGGCTGAGTTGGGAGGATTGTTTGAGCCCAAGAGGGCGAGGTTGCAGTGAACCAGGATGGCACCACTTCCCTTCAGCAGCCTGGGTGACAGAGAAAGACTGTCTCCCCCCCTAAAAAAAAGGGAAATTTGATAAATAAATCTCAATCTTAAAGAAAAATTTAAGCTTTTTTTAATAAATAATTAATTTGTATTTTTTCAGGTTCATGCTAATTTAATGCTAATTTTATGTAACCAAGCCATTTTCATCTGCATTATTTTATTTGTTCTTCATGTGTACCAATGTAATGATGCCATCTGGACATAATATATATATTTGGTCTCTGCCAACCACCCCCCCTTTCCTGGCGCACAGCTTCTAAAACCCTTGGAATCCACCAAGTGGTAAGTGTCTTTTGTCTGCTAATGAGATGACTGGTGGTTGGGGGTTCCTGGAGAGTTTAATGATGCGGACTTGTTTCTAGGGAAACCAACCGTGTGATTAGACGGTTGGAATTTTCAGCCCCACTGCCTGATCACTGAAGAGGGGAGAGAGACTGGAGATTGACATAATCAACAACGGCCAATGATTTAATCAATCTTGCCTACTACATGAACCTCCATAAAAATCCCAGAAGTGTGGAATGCAGGGTTTGGAAAGCTACACTAGTGAATGCAATCATGTGCTAGAAAGGTGATGCACCCCAAATCCAGGGGGACAGAAGCTTCTCAACTTGGGACCCTTCTGGACCTCACCCTATCTACTCCTTCATCTGGCTACTCGTCTATGTCCTTTATCTTATCCTTTATAATAAACCAGTAAACAAAAATGTTTCTACAAGTTCTGTGAGCTGTCATAGCCAACCTGAAGAGGGAATCATGAAAATCTTTGATTTGTAGCCATATTGAACAGAAATGTGGATAACTGAGGACCTATTAACTCGGTTTGGCATTTAAAACAGGCAACAGTTTTGTGATATTGAGCCCTTAACTTGTAGGATCTGCACTAACTCCAGGTAGTATCAGAATTGAATTGTAGGTTACCCAGTTAGTGTCGGGAGACTAGAATGGGTCAATATGTGGAAAAACCCACACATTAGGAACCAGAAGTGTTGAGTGTGTAGAGAAAAATAGTGAGATTTTCCTATAAATATCATGCCCAAGAATGCGTCTGAAATTGACACTTACTTTTTCCCTTGCTTCAGGTACATTGTTTTGTATAACATACTAAGAATAATATGTGATTTATTTTGTTAAAAGTAGTTAATAAGATAGTTAAGTGTTCGTGATTCTGTTCATTACTTCTTGTGGGTAATAAGTATATCATGGAATCTACTTGAATTCCTCGTTCATCTACCACATGTATGGTGCTATTTCTTTTTTCTTTTTTTTTTTTTGAGATGGAGTCTCCTTTTGTCGCCCAGGTTGGAGTGCAGTGGTGTGATCTCGGCTCACTGCAACCTCCACCTCCCAGGTTCAAGCGATTCTCCTGCCTCAGCCTCCTGATCCGGAGTAGCTGAGATTACAGGTGCATGCCACCACGTCTGGCTAATTTTTGTATTTTTAGTAGAGACGGGGTTTCACCATGTTGGTCAGGCTGCTCTCGAACTCCTGACCTTGCGATTCACCTGCCTCGGCCTCCCAAAGTGCTGGGATTACAGGCATGAGCCACTGCCCCAGGCCTATGGTGCTATTTCTTAAGTCTTCTTTTCAGATACACCATTTTGGTCTGATTTTATGACAAAATTCTAAAATATACAGGAAGTCTGTCTTCTTGAATCTATTCTGATATAAATTCTAAATAGCTAAATAAATTCTAAATAGCTTCACATTGATTCCAGAAAAATACTCAGCATCTCATTTAGGCTTTCTAACTAGTCTTCTTCCTCAGGAAGAAAAAGCTACCATTCACTGATTGCCAAACTGTGTCAGAAGATAGGCTAGGTATGTCATTTAATTTAATTCACGTAACAATCTTACGAAGTTCATTATTATTATTGCTGTGTTTTACAAGTGAGCAATAGCAACAAAAGCCAAAATTGACAAATGGGATCTAATTAAACTAAAGAGCTTCTGCACAGCAAAAGAAACTACCATCAGAGTGAACAGGC
>NW_012114933.1:6004645-6008033 GCF_000951035.1 Colobus angolensis palliatus
AAGAAAACGTGGTATATATACACCATGGAATACTATGCAGCCATAAAAAAGGATGAGTTCGTGTCCTTTGTAGGGACATGGGTGCAGCTGGAAACCATCATTCTCAGCAAACTTTCACAAGAACAGTAAACCAAACACCACATGTTCTCACTCATAAGTGGGAATTGAACAATGAGATCATCTAGACATGGGAAGGGGAACATCACACACTGGGGCCTATTATGTGGAGGGGGGAGGGGGGAAGGATGGCATTGGGAGTTATAACTGATGTAAATGACGAGTTGATGGGTGCTGACGAGTTGATGGGTGCAGCACACCAACATGGCACATGTATACATATGTAACAAACCTTCATGTTGTGCACATGTACCCTAGAACTTAAAGTATAATAATAAAAAAATAATAATAACAAAGGCAAAAAGTTTGACCCTCTCAGGTCATGGAGAATTACTTTCCCTGAAAAGCCCAGTCTTCTAGATTAATATCCAAGACGACAGGGATTTTGTCTGTTTTGCTCTGTAACATATTCTCAGCACCTAGAACAATGCCATATCAAGGCATTCATTAAATATTAGATGAATGAATGAATAAAGGTTTAGCCTGAATAAAAAAAAATACATGAGCTCTATCTTCTTAACAAATTTCTAAATGTACAGTAAAGCATTGTTAAGTATAAGAACAATGATGTATATAGATCTCTAGAACAAATCCATTTGCATATCTAAAATTTTATATGTGTTGAATAGCAATTCATCATTTACCTCTCTCCCAAGCCCTTGATTAACAACCATTGTATTCTCTGCTTCCATGAGTTTGACTATTTACATACCTCATATAAACAGAATCATAAAGTATTTGTCCTTCTTAGTTGGTTTATTTCACTTAGTGTAATGTCCTCCAGGTTCATCCATGTTGTCACATATGGAAGTATTTCTTTCCTTTTATAGGCTTAATAATGTTCCTTTGTGTGTGTAGATGATAAACAGATACCACATTTTCTTTATCTGTTCATCAATCCAAGGACATTTAGCTTGTTTCTACATCTTGGTTATTGTGAATCATGCTGAAATGACCATGGAAGTTCAAATGTCTCCTCAGGATCCTGATTTCAATTCTTTTGGTTAAGTACTCAGAAGTGGGATTGTTGAATCATATGGTAGTTCTATTTTTAATGTTTTAAGGAACCTCCATGCTGTTTTCTATAGCAGCTGCACCATTTTTTACGTTCTGACTATATTTCATTCTGACACTCTTATAAAGAACTAGCTGAGACTGGGTAATATATGAAGAAAATAGGTTTAATTGACTCACAGTTCTGCAGGCTGTACAGAAAGCATGGCTGAGGATGCCTCAGGAAACTTATAATCATGGCAGGAGGGTGAAGGGGAAGCAAGTACCTTCTTCGCATGATGGCAAGAGAGAGAGAGAGTAAAGGGAGAGGTGCTACATACTTTTAAACAAGCAAATTGTGTAGACATGGATTCTTGCTATGCTGCCCGGGCTGGTCTTGAACGCCCAGCCTCAAGTGATTCTCTTGCCTTGGACTCCCAAAGTGTTGAAATTATAGACCATCGTGCCCAACCAAGATATTCCTGATGACTATAGAATTCTTGGTTGGTTTCTTCAATATTCTTGAAATTTTTATTTTCTTTGATCACTTTAAATATGTTATCTCACTGCCTTCTAACTTTCATTGTTTCTGATAAGAAGTGAACTGTCAATTATATGGAAGTTTCCTTGTATGTGATGAGTCACTTTTCTCTTGCCAATTTTAATTTTTTTTCTGTCTTATATTTCAACATTTTTACTATGGGTCTGTGTGCATCTCTTTGAGCTGATTGTTCAAAATTTGTTGAGCTTCTTGGATGTGAAGATTGATGTTTCCCAAAAACTTCAGGAAGTTTTCAGCCATTCTTTTTATTTTCCTTTCCCTTCTTTTCCCTCTTCTTCTGGTACTCTCATTACATATCTGTTGGTGTGCTTAAAAATGTGCCACATTTCACTTTAGGTCTATTTATTTTCTTCATTCTATTTTATATTTGTTCCTTAGATTGTTTAATCTCTATAGTCAAGTTTCTGATTCTCTCTACTTTCAGTTCAAATGTACTGTTGAATCCCTCTATTACATATTTTTTATTTCGATTATTGTAATTTTTAACTCCATAATTTTCATTTACTTCTTTTAAAATAATTTCTATCTCTCTTTCTTTGAAGAGACTTTTTCTCACAGCTTCTTTTAATTCTTTAAACATGGCTTCTATTAGTTCTTTGAACACATTTATAATGGCTACTTTGAAGTGGTAATTATAACATTTTGTCTTTCTCTTAGTTATTTTCTGTTGCCTACTTTTTTTTCTTCTGTACGGGCGACTTGTTCCAGTTTCTTTGCAATATACCATAACTTTTTGCTGAAAAATGAACATTCAAGATAATTTCTTTTGGCAATTCTGTATACTGATTCCACTTCTTCAATACTAGGGCTTATTTGTGTTTTCATTTGCTTATTTGTTTTGCTTGCTTGAGTAGGGTATTTTTGTGAAGTCAATTTCTCCTGCAGCGTAAAGCCTTTTGTGTTGTTCCTCAGAAGGTGCAGCCTTGGGCATGCACATAGTCACCAGGAATGATAGTGGTTTTAGAAGGTTTCTGTTTCTGATCTTTTTTTAACCTGTCTGCTTCAATTCTATTCTATCCCATCCCACGTTTAGGCTCTGCTAATTATTTTTACTTCTTCTTCTTCTTCTTCTTTTTTTTTTTTTACTGCTTTACTCGTTTATTGTTTTGACAGTGCTCTGGGGCATAAATTGCTCCGCCATCTGATCCATTTATACCTAGGCAGGGATAATTTTTTAGGTTTATTTTCATCCCAGTAAGGCTCTATGTAGATGTCTCTTTTCCTGGTTCTGGTGAATTAGCTTGTCTACGGTTTCAACTTGCTGCTTTTAATTATAATGGTTTTTTTTGTTGTTGTTTTTGAGAGTGCTCTTAAACTTGAATACACACTGTGTCAAATAAAATTATCTTCTTTGTGACTTACTCAGAGCTTTCTTTTTACGTGGACTGCTGCTACCCCTGGAAAAAGCCTGATTGACCACATTTAGCACTATGTGGGGTAGTAGCTACTGGTCTTTTCAGCTTGTATCTCCAAGCATGGAATCCACGCCCCAAGAGAAAGGTGCAGTGAGGGTCACTAGGGCCCCAGTATTCTTTATCTCTGCCCTTCGAATAAAGATTGAGTGAAGGAGCGTACGGGCATGGTGGCTCACGGCTGTAATCTCAGCACTTTGGGAGACTGAGGCGGGCGGATCACAAGGTCGGGAGATCGAGACCATCCTGGCTAACACGGTGAAACCCCGTCTCTACTAAAAATACAAAAAATACAAAAAACTAG
>NW_012114933.1:6008918-6012208 GCF_000951035.1 Colobus angolensis palliatus
GACAAAGCGAGCCTCCGTCTCAAAAACAAAACAATAAAAAACCAAGAAAACATGTAAACGAGCACATTCTTTACTGAGGTAAATATTAAACACCACGTCTACTTAATGTTAAAGTGACTGGTCATTTTTGTGTAAAAAGCATTCAAAATGATTGGCGTTGTAAAACAAAGATCTCAAGTTGATTAACTGTGTTCTAGGTATTTCTATTAGTTTTTAATGTGTTGAAAATTTATATGACTGTTGAACTTCACATACAATTTTTCTGAAGTACATATTACAGAACAGAATTTTTAAGAATTGTAATTATCGGCCGGGCGTGGTGGCTCACGCCTGTAATCCCAGCACTTTGGGAGGCCGAGGCCGGTGGATAACAAGGTCAGGAGTTTGAGACCAGCCTGACCAACATGGGGAAACCCCGTCTCTACTAAAAATACAAAAATTATCCAGGCGTGGTGGAGCATGCCTGTAATCTCAGTTATTCAGGAGGCTGAGGCAGGAGAATCGCTTGAACCTGGGGGGCAGAGGTTGCAGTGAGCCGAGATCGCACCATTGCACTCCAGCCTGGGCAACAAGAGCGAAACTCCATCCCAAACAAACAAACAAAACAAAAAAAAACCCTTTAATTATCATATTTTTAATTTTTTAAATAGACCATTATAATCAGATAATCTTCTGGCTTTAAAAATATTGAAGATTTTCTTCCCATCTATGTTCTTTTAGATATTTTAGAAATTAGGAAAATAGTCTCTATTTTCTAACGCTATTCTCAGTCAGACAAGTTTTCAAAAAGGGGAAATAATCCTGAAAAATAAGACACCATTGAGGTATGTAACATCCATACTCTCTAAAAATGTAAATTTTGCACATTCCAATTATGGATTCATTGGGTTACTTGGAGTGACACTCTGGTTCTTGCACCCTATTGTACCAAGAACAAAACACCAAAAGATGACAGAGCTGCCTCAACTGGTATAGTTGCTTGTAATCTTAAACTTTTAATTATTTTAATTCAATTTAATTTTACTCTTTCTTCTTACTGGATAGGTGGAGGGTAAAGCAGAAAGACATACAAATTTGAGCTTTATTGGCTTTTGCTGAAGAACACATTTTGGGAATGACCATTTCAGATTTCAGAGGTTTTGGTAGGAAAAGCTAATATATAAGCTCAAAAAATACAAACAATGACTGTGTGGTGGACTGAAAATAGCACTGCACTTTAGATTCAGATCTACTCGTCTCCTGTGTCCGTGAACAAGTTGCCACCTCTCTCTGATCCTCAGTTTTCTTATCTGTAAACTAAGGTTTGAAATACATAATCTGTAAAGGAAATGCCTTTGTAATGCTGCAAGCAGATGCTTCTCTGAAATGCTTCATTTTAGTGTGCAAAGATACAGGTAGTTTAGATACAATTGGATATTACCCCTGGCTAATTGGGGAGTTACATATGAGAGAAGCTTCAGGAGCCTGAGTACCTTTTTCATTTTCATTGTTTCATATTCTTAGGGAAGGTTTGGCTCATAACCCACAAAGACATTATGAAAATGACAATACTCGTTTTGCCTATGCCATGTGCTTTTAAATAATGATGACTTTTCCCATTTAATTATGTAGCCACATATGCTTTCAATTGCATATTAACTCCTTCTGCTCATGCAATAATTTTCTCTGTAATATTCCTGCACTATATTACGTGTACTTATAGAACAGTAAAATTTCCATATTTTACTCTTCCCACATAACTGTTTTAAATATGTTTTTTTTCATTGGAAATTCTTTCACAATGATTTATTAATTAGCCAAAATGTTATCTTTATTTTTAAATCTGCAAAAGCAATTTTATGGGATAGATCTAGCTCGTTCTCATTTCCAGGGTTTCAAAAGAAAGAGCACCATAAATGAGATAACTCCTGTGGTGTGAGGCACTAGGTAGCGGGGGCACAAAAAATACATTTCTTCCTAATAGACCCAGCAAATGGGATGCTTCCTACCCTGGGTGACTCTAGAAAGGCAGCTACACTTTGAAGGTTTAGTAGAAAGTCAGGTTTGCAATACAAATAGACTACAATTCATATTTCTTGGTTCTGATTTGATTTTGTTTCAAGTTATTCAAATAAGGTGGGTAAAAGATAAAATATATTTCACCACTTGGAGTCCCTGTATACTAACAACTCTCAGATCTTTATCATTCAAACTGATTTTGTTTTTTTAGCAGCTCGCCCCCAGTGTCCACTTGTCTATTAAACATTCATAAACATATGCCAATTATTCCTATTTGTATACCATGTTGTAGTTTACAGCACATTTTCACATCTATCTACTTAAATGTTTATAATGACTCTCTGAGATAGGCTAGGCTATAATTTTCAACCATCTTTAATTATATTCACTATTATAAATTCAATTTTACATGGTGTTTTACTTTCACAGTTGAATTTTTAAAAATAATCTTTTATCTTCCTATTATATTAACTACAAAATAGCTGCACATGTAATAAACATATATGCCAGACACCAACAACTCAAATTCAACATGTCTAAAATGGAATACACTTTCTCCCTTCCCTCCCCATCTTCTGCTTACCATCCGTTTCACATACACCAAAGATGATCAATCATCCTCCTTTTGGTGTTACTTCAGTTCTTAATGACCACCATTTCCCAGTTCTTCGAATCCAGAAATCCCTTTCTTTACCTTGCCCATCTGAGTTGAATTAGCTCTCTGGTTCTATAGCAGCAATTTCAGCAACAGCTACAGTACATTTCCCTTCTTCTCCACTGCCACTGCCATAATTCTATTGCAACAGCCTTATAATTGGACTCCCAATCTCTAATCAAGGAATCCTTCATTTCTCATGCTGCCAAAAATGTGCTTTTCTTAAAACACAGCTGAGAATCCACCACGCCCCTTATCAAATATTCTGTGATGAGCAGTGCAGCTTAATGCTATGAAGTACAATGCCCTTAAATTTATTTTTTTTTCTCTGCCACTTAGTAGTTGCATGATCTTGGGAAAATCACTCAACATCTCCCAAACTTATTTTCATCATCTTTTAAAAGGGGGTTAAAAATAGTATTTTGCTCTCAGCATTGAGGATTAAAAAACAATGCTTGTAAAGACGTTAGCACAGTGGTTGGCATATAGTTTTTGCTTAGAAAGTGTTAGGTTGTACTCCACTGTCAACATTAGACAGATCAATGAGACAGAAAGTTAACAAGGATATCCAGGAATTGAACTCATCTCTGCACCAAGCGGACCTAATAGACATCTATAGAACTCTCCACCCCAAAGC
>NW_012114933.1:6015533-6086986 GCF_000951035.1 Colobus angolensis palliatus
AGTTGATGTGTGCAGCACAACAACATGGCACAAGTATACATATGTAACAAACCTGCACGTTATGCACATGTACCCTAGAACTTAAAGTATAATAAAAATAAATAAATAAAGAAATAAATAAAAGAAAGTGTTAGTTGTATCATATGTGTAACATTGGAAAGAACACATTGTAAATGGCTTTGGGTCAGACAGCTAGTAAAGTGAATATTCCAACCTGTGTGTGTCTGAATCAAAAGCATAATTGTCTCCGGTATATTATGCTGATATTTTGACCTTCAGTTTGAGCAGGGAATATAGAATTGGGCCTTAAAGTGGGGAATCAACATTCTTAGTCTTTATATTAGTGTTCTCCATTGCTGCTTGCTAGATTAGTCCTTGCCCATCTCTGTGAATCTTTACCTTACCCTGTGGCTAAGAGCTCTTGATAGTCAAAGTAAGAGTTCTTGCTCTAACTATATTCCCCATCTTGATTCATCTTGCCTTTTTCTGTCCATTTCCTTAGATAAGGCATGATAAATCTTACCCCCAAATCCTTTTACTTAGCTTAGTATTGAGGATGGTGCACAAGTGAGTTTGCTTAATGCTCACTATTTGCTTCTCACTATCTGTGTAGAAAACTTCACAAGAAACTATCACCATTGTTTGCTTAGCAGTTCTGTGATATAGTGAACATATACAGGCTTGGAATCACACAGGTCCTCTACTAGCTAGCTGCATAATTTGGAGTCAGGTCATTTTTCTCTCTCTAAGCTTCAGTTTTCTCTTCCCAACATAAAGTAGGTATGTGTTACTATCTAATGACTGGGAAAATACCCAATGATTAAAATGCTGTCCAGAATTAAATAATACTTCTAAATACATTTACATTTTATTATATAACAGTATGTACATCTAGGAGATAAACTGTTTGTTCAATCTCTAGTTAATACTTGGTATACACGTGAATTTGTGGTCTGTTTTCCATAACTGTCTGATCACTTGAGCTCCACAGAACACTTGTTGTGACAGAGACCGCTGATTGGCTTTCAATACTCATTCTCATCTTCTTATGTGATCAAATAACTTTTAGTTCACCACAGAGCTGCCTAATTATTTCACTCTGTGCCTGTCTGCAAATTATGCAGCTAGCTAATGGATGACTTAGGATTCCTACTTAGGTCTGTGTGATTCCAAAGCCTACCTACGTCCCATACAACTATGAGTGGTCATGTGTCTAAATTATGATGAATGGAATGTAAACAAAAGTAAAATGTGCAACATCTGGGAATGCTTATTAAGCAAAAGCTTTTTAAAACATGTTTTTTCTTTTTTTTCTTGAGATGAAGCCTTGCTCTGTCACCCAGGCTGGAGTTCAGTGGCACAATCTGGGCTCACTGCAACCTCCACCTCCCAGGTTCAAGCTATTCTCCTGCCTCAGCCTCCATGATAGCTGGGATTACAGGTGCCCACCACCATGCCCAGCTATTTTGTGTATTTTTAGTAGAGACAGGGTTTCACCATGTTGGCTAGGCTGGTCTCGAACTCCTGATCTCAAGTGATCAACCTCGGCCTCCCAAAGTACTGGGATTACAGGCGGGAGCCACGGCAGCCAGCTGGACTCTATATCTTTTGTTCCCTTGGCTACTGACTGGAATGCAGGAGTTATGTAGAATACGGATCAGTTGTTTTGGATCATGAATGAAAAAGTCATGTTGCAAAAGGTAGAGCGATAAGACACTGTGATCCTGGACCCCTTATTGTGGAGTATCCATACTAGTCTGATCCATGAAACTGGACCGTTATGTGAAAGAAATCAATTTTAAGCCACTATTATACTATTTTTTTAATGATAACAGCTGAAGAAAATCTTGATTAATACAGTTGAAAACCATTGAAATAATGTATATGAAATAGCTGATCCATGTTAATTCATTCTTATAATTGCATTTGATCAGTTCCTTCCTTTGTTGAGCAATCTTTCCTTGTGTTTGTTTTATCACCCTAAAATAATGTTGGATTATGGACTCATGGGCCTCTGCAAGACCTGAATACTTCCCTTTCCCTGAACAGACATATTTTGTGCTGTATTAATTATTTTAACCTTCATGAACAGTCACGCATAGCAATTTTCTGAGATGTTCTCTGAAGTCTCTGAAGCTATAATATGCAGTACTTTTTATAAGAGGCACTTTTGATTATTAACTTCACTGAAAGTAATAGGCAGGAAGATTTGTGGTGCCGTCTGTTTCCACGTATTCAAGATTGCATTGCCACTTCATAATGCTTCTTGTTATTGCAAGCTGATTAGATAGAGTGTAGACTCTATGGAAAATGACACAACTTAATACCTTTACAGAGTAAATTACAAAGGTATTATAAACAATAAAAAATTCTTCAGAATTAATTGAACATAAAGCATCCTTTTTTCCCTCAGTATAAAACTATAGGTGGAATTGGATCATATCTGGATAGTAATGAAACATCCTATTAGCTTTCAGTTATGGTCCTGAACAGCAACTCTTGCCCTCATGCTCTCTTGCTCTCTCCTTTTTGCTCTATCTCTTTCACTTTCTTTCTCTTTTTCTTTATCCTCTTTCTCCCCTTTGCTCTGTTTCTTTTTTTTTTTTTCTGTTCATTGGTGAGCTAATCTGGGACTCTGTGTTCAGGACTCTCAATTCAATAGATATTAAGGTTTTAGACCAGAAGATAATACAATTGACTGAACATTAAATGCATTACATGATAATAATTGTAATTTCATACTTATTGTGCACACGCAAATGTACTCACTTATTACAAAAGAAAAAAACTCGTTCAAACCAAAAGTTTAATTACAGTGGAAAGAGGCATATTGGTTGGGCTGCAGATAATAAAATATTATTACATTCCCTTGTTTTTATGTGATGCATTTTTCCCTCAACTTTACCGTGTTGGTTTGGGGTGTTTAATGCTATTAACTGTTGCAATGAGATACTGAGAAATTTTATTCTTTTTCATTAGGATTGAGGATATATGCCTACAACTAAATACTTAAAGAACTCTGTGCTTAATGTTCTGCTCCTAACTACAACAGTGCATCACTGCGGCATCTCCATTAACTTGTTCAATATTCCAGAGACTGCTGTGCCTGAGAGTTGGAGAGCATCAAGAAGATAAACTATGGGAGCTATTTTTCACTCATATATAGAGCACATCTGTTGACATCTTAAATGCTAATTAATAAATAAAAAACTTGGGCCTCATTCAGAATTGATATAAGATGAATTACTTCATTTTCTCTTTCCAAATATAGAACATGAATGGGAACTGAAGCAGAGTTCTCCCTTCAGTAAATCGGTTGTGCTGATTTACACATGCCTACTTTATGTTGGGAGGGAAAACTGAAGCTTACAGAGGTGAAATGACCTGCCTCCAAATTATGCAGTTAGCCAGTAGAGGACCTAGTATTTCTACTTACATCTGTGTGATTCCAAGCCTACATATATTCACTGTATCACAGAGCCTCTAAGCAAACAATGGTGATAGTTTTCAGAGTCAGAATAACAATTCTCAAAGCTTAGGTTACTTTCAGAGAAAGAGAGAAAAGAGTTTTTTGGTTTGTTTTTTTAAATGTCATTTGTCTGTCTCTGTAGGAAAATGCATATTGATTTTTAGGCTGTGCCAAGAGAAACGGGGACACATTGAGGGTCATGTAGGCCCCTTTGCTAATTAGAATATTGTCTGTGAGCTATTTCTATTGGTTTCAGGGCCTATATTGACCAATCCTATCAAAGAGCTTTAAGAAAAGGCCATTATCATGCACAGTAGAAAAAATACGCTGAACATTGAACACCTGCATGGCTATGACTTATTATTATTATTATTATTATTTAAAAAAACACCATTAAATGGCAGCCTTGTAAAAAGCAGAAAGAGTTCTACTCACTTATGTGATAGAAAATACTTCATGGCGATATGTTTTAGTGACATGAGCCATTTTTCTCTCTTTAGATTTTTGGGATAAAGATATTGTTCTGTAAAGTCGTAACACAGGCATACACTATTACTGGAGCAAAGAGTGTGATTAATCCATATTCTGCAACACTTCTTCAGTAGGCTATATTTTATGTAAAAAGACAGAAGTCTTAGGCTTCTTTGTGCAGTGGTAGTTGCTGGACTAGAACTGAATCCGTAGGTGTCCAGATCCATCTATTGGAAAGAAAAAGCGATTCTATCTTATATTAAATCATAAGGGAGTTTGTTCTGGTATCTCACAGTGGCTCATGCTCTGGTGTTGTTTTCTTATTATTTTTTAAAGAAGACTGTGAGATGAGGGATTTGTCAGAGTTAGAGATTTTTATCGAGTTAAAGGTCAGGTGCTGAGCTATTGATTTGATTACTGAGGCATTGGGTCATTAAGTTGTCTGAAACAGCCTTGTTGCAAATGTTCACTGGTGAGCTAATCTGGGACTCTGTATTCAGGGTTTGCATTACTGTCTATGGAAAATACTAAGATAAAATTGTGAAAAAAATTGTAGTCAGAGATGGGTAGGTCACAGGAGTACAAGATTAGTACATGAAACCATTTGTGATTCGAGGATATACATTCACTTCCTTTCCAAACTCTTTTCTAAGGCTTGAAATTCCACTATTGAAGCTTTTTTATTTTTCATTAAAATCTGTGACAACCTTAAGGAGTGGAATGACAAAGGTCTGGAATACGTAACATTGCCCAGAAGGATTGGACTGTGTGGAGTGCAGCACTTCTGAGCTTGTGAACAAAACGAAAATGCTGTGGGAAGCCAAGACCAAACTGAGCCTCCTTCAAAATGTTTTCAAGGAACATACTTTTCTGATCCCATTTTAGAAAATCTAAAGAAATCTAAATTATAGCTAATAAAAAGAAGAGTGCTGGACTTGGAGTGCTGGGTCTTAGCTGCAGCTGTGCTTACTTATCATGTGCCCTAGGACTAATCAGTGAACCCCTATGTGGAAACTCTGCTTCCTCATGTAAAGCCTGCAAATTTCAGAGGATGCTCTCTAAGCTCTAACATTCTACATTTTATAATGTAGATAGCTAGAAATCGGTTCAGTTTTCAGGGAAACGCATAACACTTAGCAAACAGATGAATTATGTTTCCATTTCAACTACCATTGCGCAAATTAATTGCTTAAACCATAGAGTCCTAATTATTGTTGAGAGTGACTTTCAAGTTATGATTCTGGTTTGGAATTTGGGGAGGAGCACTGCAGAATGTATTTCTATATACATCATAGTAAAAAGGGCATCCAGTTTTAACTGTGCCACTGTTATTAGTAAATTCCATTTTACTCTTTCTGGTTTCGTTTCTTTATTTCTAAGGTCTTTTGAACTACTTTATTTTATCCTTTTCTATTTGCTCCACATAACAGCTCATTATAGATGCATACATTTTAGTGTTTATATTTTTTCAAGGAAAATCAGAATTTAATCATTCTAAATAATTGTTATATAATCATGATTTAAAAGGACAACTTTTTACATTCCCTAAAATATTTCTAATGTAGCCGTATTTAGAAGCTTTTACAATCCTGCTCATAAAATACATAGTGGACTTTTATAGTCTCTAAGAGAGTATATCCTCATGCTAGATAGTTTAAGTGTCCAAGTCATAGCATTTTGGTGACTCTTAGTCATTTCCTTGTCAGTCAACCATCTCAGGCTGCTTACATGCTTTTATGTTCTTCCAACTTCCATGACCAGACGATGGATTAATTTCCTGTAAATATATAATTATACACATGCCCATTTGTTCCAAAGTGACATCAAATACCCCTTATCAATAGCAGTGTCAGAGCAAGCTTTCATTAAAGCACAGGAGAAGAACTACTTTAAGTGTTTCTGAGAACAGGATCATAGGTCTATGAAATAGAGAGAGAGAGAAAGAGAGAGAGAGAGAGAGAGAGAGAGAGACTGCTGAGGCAACCTCTGTTTGCTCCCTGAGGTCACTCCTCTGCAGGTGTGGGAGAGCTGCATGTACACAATATTGCACACCACTGGATTGAGGCTGGTAGCTAATGTTTATGGAACAAATAAATCTCTCTCAGTAGCATAAGCAGAAAATGACTCACGTAAATATAATCTGCTTCAGTGCTTTGTTTTCTACTGGAAAAAGGATGAAAGCAAGTTATTCCAAAGGAATCTCACCAATAATCCATTTACCTTAATGTACAAAAACAATGCTGTTTTTCATATGTCTCAATCCTTGTCCCAGCTTCCTTATGAGCTGTGTGACCTTAGCCAAGTTTCTCTTGGCTTCCTCATCTTTAAAACAGAGATACTAACAGTACTTATTTTATAGTCTCATTGTAAAGATTAAGTGAAATAAAGTATTTTTAAATGGTTTAGCACAGCATTGAGGTGATAGTAAGTGCATCGTAAATGTTATTGTTTTTAGTTGTCTACAACTGTGGGAGACTCATGAGTTCCTGGAGAGTGGAAAATGCTTCTGATGTATTATTCATCCTTGTATTTGATTGACATTGTTTTAGTGAGGTAAGATAAGCATTAGGTTTGGAGCCCTGGCTTTGCCATTGACTATCTCTGTGCCTTTGGGAGAGTTCCCCTCTTCTTCTCTTCCCATCCTTGCCTTAACCAGTGAGCGTCAGTAATAATTGTAATTACATTACATGTCTGATATAGGAATTCAATCAGATAAAGTACATGGTGCTATTAGAGATCTCAATAAAGTATAGCTATTATTTATTTGTGTGTGCTCCACTAATGGTAGATATATTACATTATTAAGCACATAAGTTATTTTCCATTCTGCTTCTTTAGGTTAATTTATCACAAATAGTTTCCATGTTTTTTCCTACTGTAATAATTCTATTGCAAGACATCTTAGTCCATTCCTGCTACTATAACAAAATACCTTAGTCCAAGCAATTTATAAATAATAGAAATTTATATCTCACAGTTACAGAGATTGAGAAATCTAAGATCAAAACACTAGCAGAGTCATTGTCTGGTAAGGGCTCACTCTCTGCTTCCAAGATGGTGCTTTGTTGCTGAATCCTCTGGAGGGAATAAACACTGTGTCCTCGCATGGTGGAAGGGACAAAAGGGAAAAAAAGGACAAGGGTGCCCCTTTCAACATGTTTTATAAGATCACTTGTCCTATTCACGAACACTCATGACTTAATCACTTTCCCAATGGCTCCACCTCGTAATATTATCACAGTGGGTATAAAGTTCCAACAAACAAATTTTGGAAGGACACTGCTATGGTCTAAATGTATCCATCCAAATTTATACGTTGGAAATTAAATCCCCAGTGCAACAGTTTGGGTAATTTTAATTGTCTAATTTTTTACCATTATTATATAGGAGTCAAGAAAATCTGCATCAGTTCATAGCCCTGAGACCTACACAGGTTTTATCAACAAAATAAGAAGACTCAGTTGGAGATTCGAAGATAGTTGACTACATGAAGCCAGATGGTATAGCTGCCACTGAGGGATCAAGACGACTGGTGCACTCCTAACAGATCTTCAGAAGGAAGGCACTAAGGTGAATGGAGGGAAGGCACAGAAGATGGGCTGAAGAGAGAGGAAGCTGGGAACCCTGCATGGGGCTACCATATCCTGGGACTCATTCCCGGCCCGCGCGGCACAAATGAATGAGTTGAACTGGCAAGGAGCAACCTGGGCCTCTGGAATCCTGGCAGGAGGAAATCCCTAGACCACCATGGACACTTGAGTTGGCAGGGAGAGCTTCCTAGAGAAGTGCTAAGGTGAGCACATCAACCTATGCGGAGCCCAGTGGGTTTGGTTTGGGAGTGTCTGTAGCGGAGCACAGCCAGGGATGCTCATCCTTTTAGCCTTGACTTGCTCCCATAGGAGACTTTAGCCTTAGGGGAGCTGTTAGACCTGAACTCTGCAGGGTGATCTTGCCCATCAAATGGGGCTGGTCTGACCTGAAAACCCCTTGGTCTGCCGGCCTCTCTCAGGACCCCATCCTGGTTGCACTTGCTTGCAATGCAGCGTTGGGTGCCCCAAGGCATCGCACCATAGCTCCTGCACTAGCGGACTGTGTCTGACGGATGAGAGCTTCAGCTGGGCAGCCCCCATGGCCATGCACCATCCTGCCTACTCCCTCCCGCCACTGTAGCTTCCCCCAGGCCTATGGCTGCCCTTCACATCTGTCAGTATGTGTGCCTGTGAGTGGATTTTGCCTTACCTGCCCTGCCAGTGAATGTTTGTGTGCACACCCTGCCCTGCTTCTGCTGCTGGTGGGAGTGCACTCTGCCCCCACTCCCTTGCCTTATCATCATTTCATTCAGAGTTTTGGCAGGCACAGATTCTGCCAGCCCTGCCCCCATCAGCGCCCTGCCCCTGTGCCAACACTGCTGCTGGGGTGAAACTGGGCATGCAGAACAGCAAGCCCTCCACAACCCTCAGCAGCCAGAGGGTGCACACAGACCTGTGCCCTCCAATGCTCTGCCCCTGTGCTAACACCACAAGGGTGACAGCATGCACAATCTCCAACAGGCCCCCTTTCTGCTCGCCCTATACCAGCTGTGCTGCCTCTGCCACTGCTGTGAATGTCCCCAAGAAGATAGGCACCCTGGCACCCACTAACACCCTGCTGCAGCCAGCTAGCGTGCACCCCTCCAAGTTGTTGCTTGCATGCACCCCTCCATACTGTTGCTGCCACTGCTGCTGGGATGTGCAAATTAGAAAAGATCCCACTACCTTTGCCCTAAGAAATGCTTTGCCTGGCACCAACCATCAGAGTGTAGTGACCACTGGTCCAAAAGCATCTTGGTCCCCTAGTGCAGCGGGTTGATACCTCAAGGAGCCAGAGAATGACATTGGGGTCTGATATAAGTCCCTCAGAGTTTGAGCATGCAGTACAAATGTTGAAAACTGAGCCTTGGCCCCTAAAATTTTCCAAAAATGAAGTTGGTTAACTGAACCCACCTGTGATAGTTAAAAGTGAGTGTCATCTTGATTGGATTGAAGGATGCAAATTATTGATCCTGGGTGTGTCTGTGAGGGTGTTGCCAAAGGAGATTAACATTTGAGTGAATGGGCTGGGAAAGGAAGACCCACCCTCAATCTGGGAGGGCACAATCTAATCAGCTGTAAGTGCGGCCAGAATACAAGCAGGCAGAAAAATGTGAAAAGACAGACTGGCTTAGCCTCCCAGCCTACATCTTTCTCTGGTGTGGATGCTTCCTGCCCTCGAACATCAGACTCCAAGTTCTTCAGTTTTGAAACTCAGACTGGCTCTCCTTGCTCCTCAGTCTGCAAATGGCCTATTATGAGACCTTGATTGTGTGAGTTAATATTTAATAAACATATATATATATATTCCATTAGTTCTGTCCCTCTAGAGAACCCTGACTAATAAACCACCTTACACCACAATCAAACCCTCAAGGTCATCAAATAAAAGAAATAAAAGCCCTTCCAAAGGACAGTAACTTCAAAGACACAAGGAACACCAGCCCACAAAGATGGGAAACAACCAGTGCCAGACCTCTGACAACTCAAAAAGCCAGAGTGCCTTCTTTCCTCCAAACGACTGTGCTACCTTTTCAGCAAGTGTTCTGAACTGGACTGAGATGGTTGAAATGACAGAAACAGAATTAAGAATATAGATAGGAACAAAGATCACTGAGATGCAGGAGTACATTGAAACCCAATCCAAGGATGCCACGAATCACAACAAATGATACAGGAAGTGACAGACAAAATAAGCAGTATAGGAAAGAATGTAACTGACCTGACAGAGCCGAAAAACAGACTACAAGAATTTTATAATGCAATTGCAAGTATTCATAGCAGAATAGACCAAGAGAAAAAACAATCCCAGAGCTCAAATACTGGATTTCTGAAAAAAGACTGTGAAACAAGAACAGGGAAAAAGAATGAAGAGGAAAGAATGAAACCTCTGAGAAATATGGAATTATTTAAAGAGTCCAAATCTATGACTCATTGCTGTCCCTGAAAGAGATGGGGAGAATAAAAGCAATTTAGAAAACATATTTTGGGATATCATCCAGGAGAATTTTCCCATTCTAGCTAGAGGGGTTAACATTCAAATTCAGGTAATGCAGAGAAGCCCCACAAAAATATTCACAAGAAGACCATCCCAAGTCTATTTATTTAACCTTTATCATAAAGGAGTCAAGGATATCTACATTAGTCTATAGGCCTGAGACCTACACGAGTTTTGTCAACAAAATAAGAATAGTTAGTTGAGGATTCAAAGGTAGCTGCCTGGACACAGCCAAGTGGTACAGCTGCCACTCAGGGACCAGGAAGACTGTCAGAGTTCTTGCACAGATTCGCCAAGGTCAAAATGAAACAAAACATGTTTAAAGCAGCTAGAGAGAAAGGCCAGGTCACCAGCAAAGGGAAACCCATGAAACTAACAGTGGATCTCTCAGCAGAAAGCCTACAAATCAGAAAAGGTTGGGGCCAATATTCAACATTCTAAAAGAAAAGAAACTCCAATCCAGAATTTTGTATCTGGCCAAACTAGGCTTCATAAGCAAAGACGAAATAAGATCCTTTTTGGATCAGCAAATGCTGAGTGAATTTGTTGCCACTAGATCTGTCACTAGAGCTCCTGAAGGGAGCACTAAATGTGGAAAGGAAAGACTGTTACCAGCCATTCCAAAAACACACTTAAGTACACAGAGTGACACCATAAAGCAACCACACAAACAAGTCTGCATAATAATCAGCTAACATCATGCTGACAGGATCAAATCCACACATATCAATGCTAACCTTGAATGTAAACAAGCTAAATGTTCCAAGTAAAAGGCACAGAGTGGCAAGATAGATTAAAAAAAAAAAAAAACCCAAAATCAAACAAACAAACAAAAAACAAGTCCCATTGGTATGCTGTCTTCAAGAGACCCATCTCACATGCAATGATGCCCATATGCTCAAAATAAAGGGATGGGCAAAATTATGCAAAGCAAATGGAAAGCAGAAAAAAAAAAGCAGAGGTTGGAAACCTAATTTCAGACAAAATAGACATTAAACCACCAAAGATCAAAAAAAGAAAGAAAGGCATTACATAATAATAAAGGCTTCAATTCAACAGGAAGACCTAACTATCCTAAATATATAGGCACCCAAAAGAAGAGCACACAGATTCATAAAACAAGCTCTTAGACACCTTCAAAGAGACTTAGACTCCCATCCAATAAAACACTGGAGACTTAAACACTCTACTGACAATATTAGACAGAACATCAAGGCAAAAAATTAACAAAGACATTCAGGACCTGAACTCAACATGGGCTTAAATGGAGTTGACAGACATCTACAGAACTCTCCACCCCAAAACAACAGAATACACATTCTCCTCATCTGCACAGGGCACATCCTCTAAAACTGACCACAGATTCAGATATAAAACACTCCTCAGCAAATGCAAAAGAATTGAAAACATAACAATCACTCTCTCAGACCACAGTGCAATCAAGTAAGAAATAATACTAAGAAATTCACTCAAAATAATACAATTCCATGGAAATTGAATAACCTGCTCCTGAATGACTTCTGGGTAAATAATGAAATTAAGGGAGAAATCAAAAAGTTATTTGAAGCTAAAAAGGACAAAGATACAATATTCAGAATCTCTAGGACACAGCTAACACAGTGTTAAGAAGAAAAATTATAGCACTATTTGCCAAAATCAAAAAGTAAGAAATATCTCGAATTAAAAACCTAACATCCCAACTAGAGGGAAAAGAGAAGCAATAGAAGACCAACCCCAAACCTAGCAGAAGATAAGAAATAACCAAAAATCAGAGCTGAACTGAAGGAGATTGAGACATGAAGAACCATTCAAAAGATCAACAAATTTAGCAGTTTTTTTTTGAAAAATTAATAAAATAGACTGCTAGCTAGAATAATAAAGAAGAAAACAGAGAATATCTGAATAAATAAAAACACAAATAACAAAGGGAATACTAACACTGACCCCATAAAAATACAAACAACCACTATAGAATATTATGAAAACCTCCATGCACAGAAACTAAAAAATCTAAAAGGACTAGATAAATTCCTGGACAAATACACCCTCAAAAGACTGAGCCAGGAAGAAATTGAATCCCTGAACTGACCAAAAACAAGCTTGAAAATTGAGTCAGTAATAAATATCCTACCAACTGAAGAAAAAGCCCAGGACAAGAGAGATACACAGCCAGATTCTACTAGATATACAAAGAAGACCTCGTGTCATTTCTACTGAAACTATTCCAAAAAAATTGGAGGAGAGACTCCTCCCTAACTCATTCTATGAGGTTAGCATCATTCTGATACCAAAACATGGCAGAGACACAATAAAAAAAATAAAATTCAGGCCATATCCTTGATGAATATAAATGCACAAATCCTCAGCAAAATGGCCATATCCTTGATGGATATAAATGCACAAATCCTCAGCAAAATATTGGCAAACCATATCCAGTAGCACATCAAAAAGCTAACCCATCACAATCAAACCAGCTTTATATCTAGGATGCAAGGTTAGTTCAACATATGCAAATCAATAGATGTGATTCATCACATAAACAGAACTAAAAGCAAAAACCAAATAATAATCTCAATAGATGCAGAAAAGACTTTTAATAAAATTCAACACCACTTCATGTTACAAACTCTCAATAAAGGAAATGTTGAAGGAATATACCCAAAAGTAGTAAGAGCCATCTATGGCAAATCCACAGCCAAGATCATACTGAATGGCAAAAGCTGGAAGCATTTCCCTTGAGAACTGGAACGAGACAAACAAGGATGCCCTCTCTTACCACTCCTATTCAATGTAATATTTGAAGTCCTCGCCAGAACAATCAGGCAAGAAAAAGAAATAAAGGGCATCCAAATAGGAAGAGAGAAGTCAAACTATCTGTTTGCAGACAACATGATTCTGTGTCTAGTAAACCCCATGGTCTTGGCCCAAAAGCTCCTTGATCTAATAAACAACTTCAGTGATGCCTTAGAATACAAAATCAATGTACAAAAGTCACTAACATTCCTATACACAAACAACTGTTAAGCTGAGACCTTAAACTTCCTCTATAAAACTAAATCTCCCTGGATGCATAGAATGACTTAGTATCTATTCTAGACTATCATGGGAATTAAAAACAAAAGCCAGAGTTCATTCCAGACTCTGGAATCCTATGTAATTAGTATTGGTCAAACAGTTCCACATAGAACCACATCTTAAAGGAACTATATTATTTCTTCCAACGATGATCATAGAATAATATTTCAGTTCAAATTTAGAATGGACCAAGAACTCAGACCTCTCAGTCTTAAAGCATCTTTACAGTTTTATTTATATTATTGGTATCTATAGTTGATGTAACTTGAATCAAATCCAGGACGTTTTGCCTTCAGTCCATGCTCTTGATTACAATCATATACTTCCTGTTCTGTGTCATTCAAAAGTGTAAATTTTGTCCATAGAATTTATGAAAACAATTATAATCAGGATAGCCAAGGTTTGACTATTATTTTGATTAAGCCCTATAAACTAGCTGTAGCTGTCATTACTTAATACTCTCAAATAGGACTTCTACAATGTTTTAAAAATTCAAATTTATCATTGAAAATGTGCCATTTTGAACAACTGTTTTTATGAAATAGTCCATAAATGCACAAAAGTATATGTAACATATAAAGAATAAAAGGTAGTAAATCCCTAGGTACTCACTATCTATCTTAAATGAAGCCATTATCCTAAATTATATTTTCAAACGTTTTACCCTATGTATATGACTTGTGCAATATTATACCATCAAATTTTGCATTATCATAAAATATGGTATATGCTTGTTTACCTTTTTTTCAATATCATATTTAGCAGCAGACATTCCATGAATGAGATGTGAACCTTTCTAGGGAAATCTGGCGGCCATTTCACTTTGTCTCTAATACTGAAGTAGAACACATTGAAGTCATATGGTGGTATCTGGTTTGTGAAAAGCAACAAAAAATCAAAAGAAAAAAATCCCTAAGTTCATAAAAATATTTAAAAATAAATTTGGATGGGGGTTTCAGTAACTTTTGCCACAATAGTAATATTGAAAGGGGAACTCTCTTGCTTCAGATTTCTTGGAAATAATTTTAATTCAAAAAATTTTTTGTTTGATTTTGTTTTCAATACTAGGACATGCCACTAGAGAAAGAAAATATGGAATATTCAACAGCTTAACAAGTTACTGTTTGCCAAGGCTTAAGGAGGGATGGGGCAGGACAAAAATGGGTGTGGCTATAAAAGGACTATATGAAGGATTTTTGTGGTGATGAAAGTGTTTTCTTATATGACTATATCAATGTCAATATCCCAGTTGTGATATTGTATTATGATTCTGCAAGATATTATCATTTTGAAAACTGGAGTATATGGGACCTCTGCATTATTTCTTACAATTGTGTGTAAATCTACAATTATCTCAAAATAAAAAATTTAATTAAAAAAGACAAGAAATAGAAAGAAAGGAAAATATGTATAAACAGGTATCTGATAAGGTATTTGTAGCTAGAATGTACAAAAATCTCTTACACCTCAATGACAAATATACAATCCAATCAAAACATGGGTAAAAGATTTTAAAAAATGCTTCACCAAAGAAAATATTCAGATAACTACCAAGCACACAAAAGAATCCTCAACATCACTAGTCATTATCAGAATGCAAAAATAAACCACAATAAGATACTCCTACACATCCATTAGAATGCTTTAATCAAATGACAGACAATAATGTGTGTTGAGAAATTGGAACCTAAATCTAATCCTGGTCGAAATGTAAAATGGTACAATTGCTTTGGAATACAGATTGTTAGTTTCTCAAAAGTTAAACACAGAATTGCCATATGACCCAGCAATTTCACTCCTAAGTATACACCCAAGAAAATTGAAAATATATGTCCACAGAAAAACTTATACACAAATGTTCAAAGTAGCATTACTCATAATAACCAAAAGATGGAAAACATCCAAAAGCCCATCAATTTGTGAATGAATAAACAAAATATGGTTCATACTTACAATGGAATATTCAGCCATAAAAGGAAAGACATGCTATCACATCTCAAAAACAATATGGTGGTGGGGTGCAGTGGCTCACATGTATAATCCCAGCACTTTAAGAAGCTAAGGCACAAGGATCCCTTGAGTTCACGAGTTTGAGACCAGCCTGAACAAAATGGCAAAACTCCATTTCTACCAAAATACCAAAAAACTTAGCTGGGTGTCGTGGCCCATGTCTGTAGTCACAGATACTTGGGAGGCTGAGGCAGGAGGATTGCTTGATCCTGGGAAGTGGAGGTTGCAGTGAGCCAAGATCTCACCATTGCACTCAAGCCTGGGTTGCAGAACAAGATTCTTTGTCAAAAATAAATAAATAAAATAAAAACAGTATGCTTGGTGAAAGAAGCCAAACTGGAGACCACATATTTTATTATTCCATTTATATAAAATATCCAAAAAACTAAAACTTTAAAGATAGAAAGTAGGTAAAGAGTTGCCTGGTGATATGGTTTGGCTGTGTCCCCACTCAAATTTCATCTCATAACTCCCATAATTCCAATGTGTTATGGGAAGGACCCGGTCAGAGATAACTGAATCATGGAGTTGGAACTTTTCCGTGTGGTTCTTGTAATAGGGAATAAGTCTCATGAGATCTGATGGTTTTTAAAATGGAAGTTTCCTTGAACAAGCTCTCTTTCTTTGCCTGCTGCCCTCCATGTAAGATATGACTTCCTCCTCCTTGCCTTCCGCCATGATTGTGAGACTTCTCCAGCCACTTGGAACTGTAAGTCCATTAAACCGCTTTCTTTTGTAAATTTCTCAGTCTCTAATATGTCTTTATTGGCAGAATGAAAATGGACTAATGCACCTGGTGTGATGGTGGTGGGTAACAGGGATTAGTAGTAAATGTGCATGAGGGTTCACATTGAATGATAAAAATGTTCTAATACTGATTCATGGAGATGGCTTTGATAATTTTACCAAACTTGGTCAATTTACCAAAAAAAGAATATACTATAAACTTGAAAAAGGAGAAATATATAATATGCTAATATATCTCCATAAAATTATTTCAAAACCATGATAAAATTCTATGTATTGACAGTTGTATTAGTCTGTTCTCACATTGCTAATAAAGACATAACCAAGACTGGGTAATTTATGAAAAAAAAAAAAAGGTTTAATGGACTCACAGTTCCACATGGCTGGAGAGGCCTCACAATCATGGCAGAAAGCAAGGAGAGGAAGCACACGTCTTACATGGTAGCAGGCAAGTGAGCAGGGGAACTGCCCTTTATCAAATCATCACATCTCATCAGGCTTATTCACTACCATGAGAACAGCATGGGAAAACTTGCTCCCATGATTCAATTACCTCCCACCAGGACCCTCCCATAACATGTGAGGATTATGGGAGCTACAATTCAAGGTGAGATTTGGGTGGGAACACAACCAAACCATATCATTCCCCCCGGCCCCTCCCAAATATCATATCCCCACATTTCAAACACAATCATGTCTTCCCAACAGTCCCCCAAAGTCTTAACTCATTCTAGCATTAACCCAAAAGTCCAAGTCCAAAGTGTCATCTGAGACAAGGCAGGTCTCTTCCACCTATGAACCTGTAAAATCAAAAGCAAGTGAGTTACTTTCTAGATACAATGGGAGTATAGACATTGGATAAATGCTCCCATTCCAAATGGGAGAAATTACATGCCCTATGGAAGTCTGAAGTCCAATAGGGCAGTCATTAAACCTTAAAGTTCCAAAGTGACATCCATTGATTCCATGTCTCACATCCAGGTCACACTGATACAAGAGGTGAGCTCACACAGCCTTGGGTAACTCTGCCCCTGTGGCTTTGCAGGGTACAGGTCCCCTCCCAATGGCTTTCATGACTGGTGTTGAGTGTCTGTGGCTTTTCCAGGCACACAGCGCAAGCTGTCAGTGGATCTACCATTCTGGAGTCTGGAGGATGGTGGTCCTCTTCTCACAGGTTCATTAGGTAGTGTCCCAGTAGGGACTCTGTGTGGGGGGCTTCAACCCCACATTTCCTTTCTGCACTGCCCTAGCAGAGATTCTCCATGAGGGCTCCACTCCTGTAGCAAACTTCTGCCTGAACATCCAGGCATTTCTCTTCATCCTCTGAAGTCTAGGTGGAGGTCCCCAAACCTCAATTCTTGACTTCCTTGCACCTGCAGACCCAACACCAGTGTAAGCTGCCAAGGCTTGGGTCTTGCACCCTCTGAAGCAACAGCTTGAGCTGTACCTTGGCCCCTTTTAGCCACTGCTGGAGCTGAAGCAGCTGGGATGCAGGGCACCATATCCTGAGGCTGCCTAGCACATAAAACCATTTTTTCCCTCCTGGGCCTCCAGGCCAATGATGGGAAGGACTGCCATGAAGGTCTCTGATATGCCCTGGAGATATTTTCCCCATTGTCTTGGGGATTAACATTTGGCTCCTTGTTACTTATGCAAATTTCTACAGCAGGCTTGAATTTCTGCCCAGAAAATAGGTTTTTCTTTTCTATTACATCATCAGGCTCCTAATTTTCCAAACTTTTATGCTCTGCTTCCTCTTGAATGCTTTGCTGCTTAGAAATTTCTTCCACCAGATACCTTAAATAATCTCTCCCAAGTTCAAAGTTCCACAGATCTCTAGGGGAGGTGCAAAATGCTGCCAGTCTCTTCATTAAAGCATAACAAGAGCCACCTTTGGTCCAGTTCCCAACAAGTTCCTCACCTCCATCTGAGACCACCTCAGCCTGGACTTTATTATCCATATCACTATCAGCATTTTGGTCAAATCAATATGACAAGTCTCTAGGAAGTTTCAAACTTTCCTACATTTTCCTATCTTTTCCTGAGCCCACCAGACTGTTCCAACCTCCGCCTGTTGCCCAGTTCCAAAGTCGCTTCCACATTTTCAGATACTCTTTTAGTAGTGTCCCACTCTTGGTACCAATTTACTGTATTAGTCCATTCTCACACTGCTAATAAAGACATACCTGAGAGTGGGCAATTTGTAAAAAAGAAGAGGTTTAGTGGACTCACAGTTCCACATGGCTGGGAGGCCTCACAATCATGGCAGAAGGCAAAGGAGGAGCAAAGGCACGTCTTACATGGTGGCAAGCAAGAGTGTGTATGCGGGGAACTGGCTTTTATAAAACCATCAACTCTCATGAATTACTGATAGATCATGAAAAGTTTTTCTGCCTTGTAGTACTAAGGAGCATATGCATAGGACAGAAAAATAAAATAGGTCATTTTGCACATATTCTTTTGATATCTTATGTAGGTATTGCACAAACCAAGGCCCTGCTATCAGTTTATTTGGCTACATATTTCTTTCACATATAATGTGCTTTAGTTATATTGAGCTATAGCTTAAGATCTTAAGATTAAATGGTTAATTTAGAGTTCTATATAAGTTTATTATTGATGTTATCATACCAGTTTCTCAAAAATAAATCTTTTTGGTGGCATTTTGTATTGATTACTATCTTAAATACCAGAGTATATTGAAACTATTTGTATTATTTTGAGTAGCTTCTGTCATTTTTCCATCTATTAGTAGAAATCAGTTTTTATTTGGCATTTCTATTAAATCATTTTTGTACTACCAATAAAGATATATTCCCATTTCTTGATTATCATGTACAAGGTACAATTTAACAAGGTATAATATAACATATAAATAAATACAAAAAACAATCCCTACCATTTAATAGCTTACAGTCTAACTAAGGAGAAGAAACAGGTGTGCCAATGCACACATGTATACACCTACATGAAGATCAATAGCAAAACAAAGATGTCACAGCAAAGCACAGATCTTGGAAGACTGAAATTTAATATTTGGCTCTGCCTCTTGTGTGACCATGAATAAGTTACCTAACTCTATCAAGTGTCTGGTTGCTTTATCCTTAATATAGCAGTGATAATGCACAGTGATATTGTTATTACTGATATTTAGTGAATTGTTCAAAGAATAGGCAACAGATGTTTGGGGAAGCTGGCTGAGTGGGAAAATATTCAGGAAATATAGGTCCACGAACAGGACTTCTCACTCCATTCACATAAAGTGATTCTAGTGATTCTGAGATGATAGTGGCAGTAAACACATTTATTTCCTTAGGTGCATCATTTGTGACTAAGCAGACAGGGAAATTATATGGAATAATGTGTATGAAAACATAAAGCATCTCATACCCAAACAGAAGTAGTCCTTTTATTCTATTCAAATAGGACATCAGGACAATTACTGCAACCATTTAATGGACCTTCAGTTCAGATACTGTTTCATAGTACTTGAAGTTACCATGCTATTCTGGAAAGATGATAGGTTTTGAAGTCAGATCTATTGGATTTTGAATCATTACTTGAATAATGGATGATTGTATAACCCAGTGTACGTGACAATCTGATTCTTCATTTTATCATTTTCAATGAGGATATCATTATCCATTTATCTCAGAGAGACATTGTGAGGATTAAAATACTATTTAAAACAATGATGTGGAACATATTTTTATTAAAGTGCACTCTCTTCTCAGGACTTCACAAGGACCACAGAAGTCTCAGCTGAGAAGTGTGAAATCCATCCTTTGAAATAGATTAGGAAACATCAGTAAGTTTATCTGTGTATGTTAGAGTGTTTGTGCAATTATAAATTGCTTTATAGCAAATCACAAGAACACAAAGGCATACCTAAGATGCCCTTTTGTTGTTAGCCAACAATACCTACTCATTAGCAAAGACAGGTATGGGTAGAGTGGCGCTTGTCCTTCTCCAAATCTTATTGTTCCATTATACTGGCAGCTGCTGTGGCAGACAGGCCAATGAGGAAAGAGAAAGTCACCAGTGAAAAGGAGCCATTTGATGGTCCTTCTCGTCCTCTCCTAAGTCAGGGTGTTTCCTGCAATCTGTTTTCAAGAATATTTAAAGGTCAGTGGCTTGTCGTAATTCTGATTTATTATTTTGTCATTTTGAGCAAAACTCCAATAATTTTGTTATTGTTTTTCTGTGTATCCTTCCTTCCACTACTTAGAGATTGCAAATGTTTTTCTTGTAAGAAAATGGACCAAATACCAATGACTCGGGTTATACTTCATTTGTTATGCAAGTTTTTTGGCAGGCACCTGCCTATGAAAGAGAAAGAGCCAAGCACCACTTTACTGGACTTACTAATTTTAGGGTTGCCATGGCTTTAGTTTGATTGTTATTTTTTGAGCATTCAAACTGTGTTAGGCAGCATAAAGAACACATAGAAAGCATGATGTGGATATTAAGAATGCTATGCCCTAAAAAGGGAAGTCTATTAACTCAAATACAGAATGTATCCAATTCTGTAATTACTTGCAAAATCTTGATTGGGGAATTCATTTAGCTAGCTTTATATTTAGAAGGTATTTTTTATGTCTTTCTAGTTTAAAATTGTATTGCTCCAAATAGCATTTCAAGACACTGTAGTGTGCTGATGTTCACATATATGAAGTTATTGCTCCTCTCTTGTAACTTAATCAACAAATATCTCAGGAGGTGCAGAATACTTGGCAGATACAAAAGACCCTCAGTAAACTAAGTCATCAGAGAATAAAGCTATATTCATTCTGGATTAGTGTTAGAAAAGTTACTAGGTAAGGATAATGAACACCATAAGAATAATGAGGCTCAGTGGGGAGTTGAAGGAGGAGGGGTAAATTTGAGGTTGTCAGAAGAAACAATTCAGGGTTATACTGCAGCTCGATATACAGGAATATGAAAGGCTGCCCATTTCTGCTCTACCAATCTCAACTGAGCACCAAGCGTGTCTTAGGTCCCCTGCAAAGCACTGTAGATATAATAGTGAAGACAGACATGCTCTTTCTGTTTTGAGAAATTCACAGTCTAGCTGCACAGATAGACAGGGAAATGTAATTATTCCTTTGTTCAACAAATATTTATTCAGTTCTCTTTTCAGACACTGTTCCTGGGGATGGAAAGACAGTGAATAAAAGACACAAAAATTTATGCCCTCATGACCACATTATAATTTAGACAGACTAATACAAAGTAGTATGTATGTGTAGATATATCTATATTTGTATCTATATCTAAGTAGATATAATGTTATATGTAATATAAAGAAGAGGAAGGGCATGTGCTGCTTCTATAGGAAGGTAGAGGAAGGCCTCAGTAGTAAGGTGACATTGCAGCATTTCATCTGAAGACATACTTACTCTACACAGACATGAAAAAGTAAGCAATGTAGATATGGGTGCGAGGTGAAACAGCATTCAAAACAGAGGGATTAGAAAATTTAAATACTATAAAGAACTTGGGCATTTTGTCTGTTGCAGATATAGCAAAAAGTCAGTAGGGCTGGAGAGAGCTGATAGGAAGATAACATAGGGCATGTCCCATATCTTATTTATTTTTGCATTCTCAATGCCTACCACTAATGAATGACTCCATGGAATGATTGACAAGGTAAGAAGTGGACAAAAGAGAAATTGATTCTGAAGTTTGGGGCAATGGAGAGTGAATAAATACTATAGAAATATATAGATTCCATACCTAGGAAACCCTAAATACTCCAGCACAAGGCTCCTGGAACTGATAAACCACTTCAGTAAAGTTTCAGGATACGAAATCAATGTATAAAAATTAGTAGCATTTCTATACATCCATAATGTTTAAGCTAAGGATCACATCAAAAATGTAATCCCATTTACAATAGCCATAAAAAATGCCTAGGAATACATCTAACCAAGGAGGAGAATGATCGCTACAAGAACTACAAACACTGCTGAAAGAAATCATAGATTACACAAGTAAATAAAAAAAAAATCCATTCTCATGAATTAGAAGAATCAATATAGTTAAAATGGTCATACTGCCCAAAGAAAGCTACCAATGCAATGCTATTCCTATCAAACTACCAACGTCATTATTTGCAGAACTAGAAAAACTGTTTCAAAACTCATATAGGACAGAAAAACAGCCTAAATAGCTAAAGCAATCCTAAGCAAATAGGACAAAGCCTGAGGCAACTCATCATCCGACTTCAAACTATATTATAAGACTACTATAATCAAAACAACATACTACTGGTATAAAACCAGAGAAGGACAGATAAAAATAGACCAACGGAACAGAAGAGAGAACCTGGAAATCAAGCTGCCGCTAGATATTTTATCTTCAACAAAGTCAACAAAAATAAGCATAGGGAAAGGACAGTTTTTTTAATAAACGGTGCTGGGATATTTGGCTAGCCGTATTCAGAAGAATAAAACTGAACTCCTACCAGTCGCCATATAAAAAAATTAACTCAAGGTGGATTAAAGTTTTAAATGTACGACCTCAAACTATAAGAACCCTAGGAGAAAACCTAGGAAACACCATTCTGGACATTGGCTTTGGGAAAGAATTTATGACTAAGTCCTCAAAAGCAATTGCAACAAAATAATAAATTGACAAATAGAAACTAATTAAAGTAAAGGGCTTCTGCACAGCAAAAGAAACTAGCAACAGAGTAAGTTGACACCCTACAGAATGGGAGAAAATATTCACAAACTATGCATCTAACAAAGGCCTAATACCCAAAATCTATAAGGAACAACTCAACAAACAAGAAACAAAGAGCCCCATTAAAAAACAAGCAAAGGACATGAACCGACACTCCTCGAAAAAGACGTACAAACACCCAATAAATGTATGAAAAAATGTTCCACACCACTAATCACCAGAGAAATGCAAATCAAAACGTCAATAAGATACCACCTTACGCTAGTCAGAATGGCTACTATTTAAAAGTCAAACAATAATAGATGCTGTGGAGGCTGTGGAGAAAGGGAATGCTTACACAATGTTTGCGGGAACATAAATTAACTCAGCCAGTGTAGAAAATAGTTTGGAGATTTCCCAAAGAACTTAGAACTACCATTTGACCCAGGAATCTTATTACTGAGTATATATCCAAAAGAAAATAGATCATCCTACCAAAAAGACACATGCACTCACATGTTCATTGCAGCACTATTCACCATTGCAAAGACATTGAATCAACTTAGGTGCCCAAAAATGGTGGATTGCATAAAGAAAATGTGGCACAAATACACCGTGGATTACTATGCAGCCATAACAAATAATAAAATCATGTCCTTTGCAGCAACAAGGATGCAGCTGGAGGACATTATCACAAGTGAATTAACACAAAAACAGAAAATCGAATACCTCAGGCTCTCACTTGTAAGTGGGAGCTAAACATTGGGTACTCATGGACATAAAGATGGGAACCATAGACACTGGGGACTAGTAGAGGTGGGAGGGAGGACAGGGGGCAAGGGTTGAAAAACTGTTGGTTACTATGCTCAGTACTTGGGTGACAGAAAATTCTGCATCCCAAACCTCACCATCACCTAATATGCCCGGGAAAGAAACCTGCACATATACACTCTGAATCTAAATAGAAACCCTAAGAATAAACCAGAAGTAAGCTAAGAGAGGTGCGCACAAATGTGCTGTTTGGTATTACATCGGGAGGCTGTGGGAATTGGGAACTGCTTCTTAGAGGAGATAAACTTTGAAAGCCCTGAAAACATGTAGATGTGCTTTAGGCTTCTTATCGGCCATCTAGCTACTGTGTGTTACCTCCTTTTGTCATTTCTAAAACGGGACTAACATTAAAAATCCTGTCTAGCATAGTCTTCTTTTAAATTTCTTATTGTAAATGACAATTTATAATTGCATATATTTATGGGGTACAAAGTGATGTTTTGCTTTATGAGTAGAAAGTGGAATAATTAAATCAACTAGTTAACATATCCATCACCTCAAATAGTTAACATATTTATGTAGTGAGAACATTTGAAATTTACTCTTTTGTCAATTTAAAAATGTACAATACTCTGTTATTAACTATATTTAGCATCCTGTGCAACAGATCTCAAAAACATATTTCTCCTGTCTGAGATTTTGTACCCTTTGACCATCATCTTCCCTCTTCCCTCACCCTCCAGCCTCTATAAAAACCATTCTACTCTCTGCTTCTATAAGTTCAATTATTTTAGATTTTACAAATAAGTGAGAACAGGTAGTATTTGTCTTTTTGTGCCTGGCTTATTTCTCTTAGCATAATGTTCTTCAGGTTTATTCATGTTGTCACAAATAACAGATTTTTCTTATTTTAAAGGCTAAATAATATTCAATTGTCTATATATTCCACATACTCTCTATCCATTAGCCTGTTGATGGACACTTAGGTTGATTCCATAATTTGACCACTGTGAATAGTGCTGAAATGAACATGGTTGTGTAGATATCACCTCAACAAAATGTGTTCAAGCCTTTTGGGCAAATACTAAAAGTGAGATTGCTGGATGATATGGTACTTCTATTTTTACTTTTTTGAGGAATCTCCATGAATTTTTCCATAAAAGCTTTTAAAATTTATATCCCCATCAAAAGTGTACAAGGGTTTCTTTTCTCCCCATTCTCACCAATACTTTTTGTCTTTCAACTTTTTGATAATATCCATTGCGGTAGACATGAGGTGAAAGCTCATTGTGGTTTTAATGTGATTTTTAAATGATTAGCAATATTAAGCATTTTGCTCATATATCTGTTGGCCATTTGTATGTCTCCTTTTGAGAAATGTCTATTCAGGTCCCTCTCCCATTTTTAAATTGGGTATTTTGTTTTCTTGCTATTGAACTGTTTGAATTCCTTGTATATTTTGATTATTAACTCTTTATCTGGTATATGGCTTGCAAATATTTCCTTCCTACCTGTAAGTATGTCGTCTCTGCACACTGTTATTTGCTTCTTTTAGGTTTGATGTCATCCCAAGTGTCTGTTTTTGCTTTTCTTGCCTTTACTTTTGGGGTCAAATAAAAAATACCTTTGCCTAGACAAATATCATGTATTATTTCCCCTATACATTTTTCAAGTAGTTTTATAGTTTCTGGTGTTGTGTTTAAATCCTAAATCCACTTAGAGTTGATTTCTGTATATGGTGTTGAATAAAAATCTAATTTCATTCTTCTGCATATGAATATCTCCTTTTCCCAATGCCACTTATGGAACAGACTGTTCTTTTTGCATTGCGTATTCTTGGCACCCTGATTGAAAATCAGCTGAATGTACATGCATGACTTCATTTCTGTTACATTGGTTGATGTGTCTATTTTTTTTTCCTTTTGCCAGTACCATGTTGTTTTTATTACTATAGCTTTTTAGTGTAGTTTGAAATCAGGTAATGTGATATCTTCAGCTTTTTTCTTTTGCTTATGGATGCTTTGGATATTTGATTTTTGTGTTCCATATAAATTTTAGGATTGGTTTTCTATGAAAAATCACATTGTATTTTTGTCTTTATTTCAATAGTTTTAGCGGTATGAGTGGTTTTTGGTTACATGGATAATTTCTTTAGTGGTGGTTTCTGACATTTTGGTGCACTCATCACCTGAGCAGTGTACACAATATCCAATATGTAGTCTTTTATCCCTTATCCCCTCCCACCCTTCCCCCAAGTCCCCAAAGTCCATTATATTTATTGTTCTTATGCCTTTGCATTCTCATAGCTTAGCTCTCACTTATAAGTGAGAACATATGATATTTGGTTGTCTATTCCTGAGTTATTTCATTTAGAATAATGGCCTTCAGCTCCATCCAAGTTGGTGCAAAGGCCATTATTTCATTCCTTTTATGGCTGAGTAGTATTTCATTGTGTATATGTACCACATTTTCTTTATTCACTCATTGGTTGATGGTCATTTAGGTTGGTTCCATATTTTTGCATTTGGGAATTGGGCTGCTATAAACATGAATGTGCATGTGTCTTTTCCATATGATGACTTCTTTACCTTTGGGTAGATAGCCAGTGGTGGGATTGCTGGATCAAATGGTATTTCTACTTTTGGTTCTTTAAGAAATCTCCATACTACTTTCCATAGTGGTTGCATTAGTTTACATTCTCACCAGCAGTGTAAAAGTGTTCCCTTTTCACTACATCCATTACAATATCTATTATTTTTTGGCTTTTTAATTATGGTCATTCTTGCAGGAGTAAGGTAGTATCTAATTGTGGTTTTAATTTGCATTTCCCTGATAATTAGTGTTGTTGAGCATTTTTTCATATGTTTGTTGGCTGTTTGTGTATCTTCTATGGAGAATGTTCTATTCACATCTTTTGCCCAATTTTTCATGGGATTATTGGTTCATTTCTTGCTAATTTGTTTGAGTTCCTTGTATATTCTGAATATTGGTCCTTTGTCGGACGTAAAGATTGTGAAGATCTTCTCCCACTCTGTGGATTGTCTATTTACTCTGCTGATTTATTATTATTATTTTGCTATGCACAAGCTTTTTAGTTTAATTAGGTCCCATTTATTTATTTTTATTTTTGTTGCATTTGCTTTTGGGTTCTTGGTCATGAAGTCTTTGCCTAAGCTAATGCCTAGAAGGGTTTTTCTGATGTTATCTTCTCACATTTTTATGGATTCAGGTCTTAGATTTAAATTGTTAATCCATCTTGAGTTAATTTTGTATAAGGTGAGAGATGAGGATCCAGTTTCAGTCTTCTACATGTGGCTTGCCAGTTTTCCCAGCACCATTTATTGAATACAGTGTCCTTTCCCCACTTTATGTTTTTGTTTGCTTTGTTGAAGATCAGTTGGCTGTATTAGATATGGCTTTATTTCTGGGTTCCCTGTTCTATTTCACTGGTCTATGTGCCTGTTTTTATACCAGTACCATGCTGCTTTGGTAACTATAGCTTTGTAGTATAGTTTAAGTCAGGTAAGGTGATGCCTCCAGGTTTGTTCTTTTTGCTTAGTCTTGCTTTGGCTATGCAGGCTCCTTATTGGCTCCCTATGAATTTTAGAAATTTTTTCTAGTTCTGTAAAGAATGTTGATGGTAGTTTGATGGGAATTACATTGAATCTGTAGATTGCTTTGGGCAGTATGGTCATTTTCACAACATTGATTCTAACTATCCATGAACATGGGATGTGTTTCCATTTTGTGTCATCTATGATTTCTTTCAGCAGTGTTTTTTTAGTTTTCCTTGTAAGATTTTCACTTCCTTAGTTAAGTATATTTCTAAATATTTTACTTATTTATTTTGCAGCTGTTGTAAAAGGGATTGAGTTCTTGATTTGATTCTCAATGTGCTTGTTGGTTATAACAGTGCTACTAATCTGCGTACATTGATTTTGTATTCTGAGACTTTACTGTATTTGTTTATCAGATAAGGAGCTTTTTGGATGAATCTTTAGGACTTTTTTTCTTTTTTTAAACTTTTTTTTACTTTATGAAATCTTACTAACATGTTTTAAGGGACAAACTCAGATGAGTAGGCTACAGTAAATAACTCTTATTTTGGAGAGTTAAAAACCAACTAAGATACTTCCAGATATTATCTTTACGGATGCTTCTTATTTTTATTCTGGGACTCCAGGTAATATTCAGCCCCTACAGCTACCACAAATGCAGCAAATCCTCATTTGAAAGCTTTTAATAAGGCACCAACAAAGGAAACAGTGTTTGCAAAGCCACCCATGTATTTCCAACTTCATTGCAGCCCCATGGACACCTTAGCCCTTATGCAGCCAGCTTCTTCTGGACAGATTCTAATGGTGTCCCTTCTATTTTCCATTGTTTATAATCTGGAAGTCCCATTTTACTCTGTTCGTGTTCATGTCCATGTTGATTGTACACGTCTGACAACCATCTGACCGCTCAGGACACTCAACTCAGGATTTTCTAGATATACATTCATATCATTGACAAACAGTGACAGTTTGACTTCTGCTTTTCCAATTTAGATTTCCTTTATTTTTATCTCTTTTCTGATTGCTCTGGCTAAGACTTCTAGTACTATGTTGAATTGAAGTGGTGAACGTGGGCATTCTTGTATTGTTCCAGTTCTCAGGGGAATGCTTTCAACGTTTCCCCATTCAGTGTGATGTTGGCTGTGGGTTTGTCATAGATGATTTTTATTACTTTGAAGTTTTTTTTTTTTTTTTTTTTGAGACAGAGCCTCACTCTGTCACCCAGGCTGGAGTGCAGTGGCACAATCTCTGCTCACTGCAACCTCCACCTCCTGGGTTCAAGCGATTCTCCTGCCTCAGCCTCCTGAGTAGCTGGACTATGGGTGTGCGCCACCACGCCCAGCTTTTTTTTTTTTTTTCAGATTTTTAGTAGAGACAGGGTTTCACCATGTTGACCAGGCTGTTCTTGAACTCCTGACCACAGACTTCAGGTGATCCACCCGCCTCAGCCTCCCAAACTTCTGGGATTACAGGCGTGAGCCACCGTGCCCGGAAAAGTATGTCTCTTCTATGCCAATTTTGTTGATGGTTTTTAATCATGAGAGATGCTGGATTTTATCAAATAATGTCTCCGCATCTATTTAGAAGATCATATAATTTCTAAAAATTCTGTTTATCACATTGCAATTTTCATACAGATTGTACTGCATCTGTAGATGGGGTAGTATAAATATTTTAACAATATTTCTTCTTCCACTCAATAAACATGGGATATCTTTCCATTTATTCATATCTTACTCAATTTCTTCCATCAGTGTGTTGTAGTTTTCAGTGTACAAGCCTTTCACCACCTGGGTTCAATCTATTGCTATATTTTTTTTTTGGTAGCATGTGAATATGAAATTGGTCTCTTGATCTTTTTTGGATAGTTTATTGTTAGACATGCGGAAAGGCCACTCATTTCTGTGTGTTCATTTTGTATTCTGCAGGATTATTGTATTTGTTTATTAGTTCTAACAGTTTTTTTGGTGGAGTCTGTAAAGTTTTCTATATATAAAATTATATCATCAGCAAGTAGTGACAATTTCACTTCTTTCTTTCTTTTTAAAATGCCTTTTATTTCTTTCTTTTGCCAAATTGCCCTGGAAAGGACTTCCAATACTATGATGAATAGAAGTGGCCAGAGTGAGAATTCTTGTCTTGTTTCAGATCTTAAAAGAAAGGCTTTCAATTTTCCACCATTGAGCATAATATTAGCTGTGGGCTTCCATGTGGTCTTCCTGTGTTCAGGTACATTTCTTCTACACCTAATTTGGTGAGCATTTGTAACGAGGAAAAGATGTTGAGCTTAGTCAAATGCTCTTTCTTCATCAAAAGAGATGATCATACGAATTTGTCCTTCATTCTGTTAATGTGATGGATCACATGTACTGATTTGCAAATGTTGAACCAACTTTGCATGCCAGGGTTAAATCCCACTTGATAATGACGGATGACTCTTTTAGTGTGTTGTTGAATTCGGTTTGCTATAATAGTATTTTGTTGAGAATTTTTGCGTTTATATTCATCAAGGTTATTGACCTATAATTTTTTTTTCTTATAATGTCCTTGTTTGGCTTTGGTATCAGGGTAATGCTGACCTTGACGAAAAGAGTTTGTAAATATTTCTTCTTCTTTAAAGTTTTAGAAGAGGTTTGAGAAGGATTGGTATTATTTCTTTTTTAGATGTTTGATATAACTCAGCAGTGAAGCCATCAGGTCTTGAGCTTTACTTTGATGGAAAAGCTTTTATTACTGATGCAATCCCCTTACTTGTTATTGGCCTATTCAAATTTTCTATTTTTTTATAATTCAGCCTTGGTAGGTTGTATATGTCTATAAATTTATCTATTTCTTCTATGTTCTCAAATTTGTTGGCATATAGCTGTTCACAGTAATCTGTTACAATCTTTTGTATTTCTGTGGTATCAGTTGTAACATCTCTTTCATTTCTGATTTTATTTAAGACATCTCTTTTTTGTTAGGTAATCAAGATAAAAGTTTATCATTTTTGTTTATCTTTTCAAAAAATAACTTTTTCTTTTGTTGATCTTTCATATTGTTTTTCTACAGTTTGTTTCATTTAATTCTGCTCTGATCTTTATTTCTTTCCTTCTGCTTTTTGTCTTCTCCTTCTGCACCTCTTCTTATGTGATGTTTGGTCTCTTGATGATATTCCATAATTCCTGTAGGCTTTCCTTATTATATTTTATTCTTTTGCCTTTTTGTTCCTTTGACTGGATACTGTCAGCTGTTCTCTCTTCTAGTTCAGTGGTCCTTTCTACTGCTTGAGAGAGTCTGCTGTTGAAGCTTTCTATTGAAACTTTGTGATTTTCTTTTGGAGGAGTCATGCTTCTCCATTGTTTTTAGTACTCTTTGTGTCCTTACATTGTTGTCTGCACATTTGAGGGGACAACATTTCTGGACTTTATAGGTGTTCTTTGAAGGGATAGTCCTTCATTATTTAGTCTAGCCTGTGCTTCTGTTATGACCAGAGGGTGACAACCTTGGACAGGCAGAGTTTCTTGTAAGTTCTATAGTTGGCTAAGCTGCTGTCGCTGTTCTGATTGTGAGTGGGGCTGCTTGTTGGGCTGTGTTATCTGGTGAGAACACTGGCTGGGCTCTACTGTCAGACAGAGCTGCTGGCTGGGTATAGTGATGATTTCTGTTGAGGCTGGTCACAACACATGTACCTTAGCTGGGTAATTTTACTACTTGGGCTCTGCAGTTGGGCAGGGATGCTGGCTGGGCTTTGAGGTTAGGTAGAGTTGCTGCTCAGGATAGGCAGCACGGGAAGCTATATTCCTTAAAAATGCACAGTTTTAGATTGCCTCCCTTCAGGGTGGAGCAGTGGGGTGGGCTTTTGGTTGAGTTAAACAGTTGTTAGATGTTCCTGGTCAAGCAGTTATATTCCCTATACTTCTATGAAATGCACAGAAGTGAGAGTCTCCCTGTCTGAGCAGGGACACTGAGTGAGCTTTTGGCTAAGTAAAGCCACTGCCTGACTTTCTGGGTCAAGCCGTCTAATCATTTTGCTTCTCTGAAATGTGCGAAGGTGGGATTCTCCTTGCTTGGGCAGGGTCACTGAAGTGGGATCTGAAGCTAGGCGTGGAGACTAGCTATCTAGAAATTCAAGCTAGATTGAACTTTCCACCGTGTTTCTGATGCAACCAGCTCATCTTTGCATATGTGTTGGCTAGTATCTTTGCCATGAGGTTGGCTAGTATCTCTGATCTGGCACCACAGCTGACAGAAGCACAGAGGTACCACCAATATCTGCATGCTGTTCACTATGACCTCTGCCTCCTTTCTTTGTTTTTATCTAACATGCAGTGGTGTAGCCATAATGTTTCCCCTCGTATTCCCTATCCTGTGAGAACAGAGTGATCCTTGGAAGTGTCTCTTGTTCTCTTTCCCTTCTGTAGCAACCTTGGGACCAGGGAAATCCTCTTTGTGGTGTGTCAACTTGAGGGAGTGGGAGGGGTGACATGGTTGGAATAAGGGCATTCTTTTTACCCTCCAATTTGGATTTCATTCAGTTTTTCAACCACACCTGTGTTTTAGGATTGTTTTCATGTAGAGGCGTTTTCAAAAGATGTTCTGGTCTGTGGGTAGTTGCTAGACGAACTTTCTGTGGCAGCAATGGAGACAAAGATTTTCTGTTCTGCCATCTTGCTGATGTCATCCCCTAGCATGGCTCTCTTGAAATGTTACTCCACATTGTGGCAGTCTGAGTTTACATTAAAGGGGCATTCTACAGCATTGTTAAGGTTTGCAGATACCAACATTTCTGAATCAATTAGATTCATCCACTTTTCACCCTTATTCTTTGACACAGTACATCAATTTCCTTGGTCTGCATCTCCTTATTTTCCTACTGTCATCATGGCACTTGGATATATAATTTAGTTTGTTCTTGCTTGTGGCCTTGAGTTTCTCCTAGCCCCATTTGAAAAGTCCTCCTTGATTTGGAGTGTTTCCATAGGACACTTAGTTTAATGACCCTTCCTAATCTCTAGCTTCTCTCTGTCTACCCATATACCTTTCTGGAGAGTCATAGATAGTATCTACCTCATAAATTTATTGTGAGACCGAAAGGAAATAATATGTATGTCAGTGCTTTATAAACTCTGATTTCTTTATACTTGTAAAGAAATCTTTAGTTTTAAAGTCGTGAATTCCCAAACAAAAGGATTACAGCAAAAGTAGGGCACAGGAAAAAGAGTAGGTCGGTAGAAAGTTTATCTCTGTCAGTGGTAAGATAAATCAAAAGCATGAAATAGAGTGGCCTTTGGAAGAGTCAGGGCAGCTAGGTTGGGTTGTCCTCATCAGTCCAATAGAGAGCACCACACAATTCATCTTCCTCTCTGCCCCTCCATCTCAAACAATTTGTAGATCCCTCTTCCATTTTCCTCATGCCAGATTTTTTCTTCTTAATTTTTCCCCATGCTAGATTTTTTTCCTACCCTTAGTTTAGGACATTTTATCCTTTTATTTCTCTCCTTATATCACTTTCCTGCTTCTTCTGCCTTATGATTTTCTGGTTCTTGCTCTTTATCCTTAAAGTGGGTTTTGTTATGGTTTCTGGGGCAGCTGCTCTAGACGCTTGTAGTACATGTCATACCAGGAGTCAACCTGACCACTTTGACTGCTCAGAGAATATTTTTTGCCATAGTAAAGAGACAAGAAAGAGGAGCTGAAAAGCATGGTGAAGGGAGTGATGCATAAGGAGTCAGGAGGTCTGGATTATACCATGCATATGCTGGGTAAACTTTGGTAAGTCCCTAGCCTCATGGAGGTCTCAGGTTTACCTATTTATACATAGAAGGTGCTAAACTAGATAATGTCTAAGAGCTCCGATGTGCTGGATTCTGAAAATGTCATCTTAACTTGCAACACAGAGAATTATTTTTTGTGTGTGGGGATAGAGGATAGTAGGACTTGAGCTAGTGATTGGACGATTGGAATAAATTAGCTCTCTTGTTTCCTAGCACATTGCATCATGTTTCTATTCTTAGAGTCTCTAATCAATGCCTGAAAATACAGATTGGAGACCCTGCTTCCCAAAATAACTTTCTACTGTGTCAGCATATAGTGTCTGCACACTGAAAATAATTGACTGTATTGTGAGCTGAAAAACTCTGAATAAACTTTTTGTTTCCAAAACATGCAGTTGGCAGGTTTCCTAGGATGTGATGAAAGGGGATAAAGAGCTTCCAGGTTGCTTAGCAAAATGGCCCAGGAGTTTTACAGTCCACTAAGCCCTAGATCAATCAGAATCAAATATCATTGATTCTACCTTCAATTTTATCAAAGATTACGGGACCTTTTTCTCTAAAGCAAACCATTCTGTAGCCACTGCAATAAAAATAATTTCCAGAGAATTTGGAATTGCTTTCAGCAAATTAGATTGTGAAATGAAAACAAGTACTTACTGACTTAATTTCTCTAACACATGCTTCATGAACATATTTTGAATGTTATAATAACTTGTGCAAGAGTATATGCAGCAATGACTTATAACTAGGGAGTCTGAGTCAAGGTCTAAGCTAGATGTTTGAATTTGTAGAACTGATTATAACAATCTTTTATGCCCCTGAATTGTTTTCACTTGCATAGCTAAATCAGAAATTTTGACATCTTTCCAAATCCCAAACTCTCAACCTCCCTGCATCTGTATCAAAACTCCTTTAAATTAACTCTCAACCTCCCTGCATCTGTATCAAAACTCCTTTAAATTTTTCCTGCTATTGTGAAAGTAGCACTTGATAACTATCTGAGACCAACCCCTCAACTGCGTTTTGGATTTCATATCCTCTCACCCTGTTGAAGAAATCACTCCTGCAATAAACGTTTCCTTCTCTCTTGTATATCAAACATTTCTCCCTTTCTACTATGTCATTTCCATCAGAAATGAAAATAGAAAAAGGACAATTTTTAAAAAAACTAAGTATCTTTTCTATTATTAGAAGCAAAAATAAAAATGTATTTTACTCTATATCACCCTCCAGCTACAGCCCAATTTCTCAGTTGCCTTTTACAAAAAAGCAATACTTTTCAAAGATGCCTTTTTTATCTAAAACCTTTCAACTCCCCTTTAAAAGGCCCACTCCATTCTTCTTAAAACATTTTTAATTTATTTTGGCTTCCAAGATGCCATTTTCTTCTGTTTATTTCCTATATTACTGGGCACACTGTTTCAGGCTTCTTTCATTGTCTGCTTGCTTCTTCTCTGCATGATCTCTAAATACTGGAGTATCTGCAATCTGCCCCAACCCTCTACCAACCTACATTCTTACCTAACCAATCTCAATCTATTCCATAGCTCTACACATGCCCCAAGTGCAGATCTCTCTCTTCAGTTTTAGACATATATGAAACTGCCTAATCAATATCTCTACTTGAATGTTCAGTAGGCATCTGTATTAGTCCGTTTTCATGCTGCTGATAAAGACATACCGGAGACTGGGAAGAAAAAGAGGTTTAATTGGACTTACAGTTCCACATGGCTGGGAGGTCTCAGAATGATCACAGGAGGAGAAAGGCACTTCTTACATGGTGGCGGCAAGGGAAAATGAGGGGGATGCAAAAGCAGACACCCCTGATAAAATTATCAGGTTTCATGAGACTTATTCACTAACACGAGAACAGTATGGGGGAAACTGCCCCCATGACTCAAATTATCTCCCAGTGGGTCCCTCCCACAACATGCGGGAATTATGGGAGTACAATTCAAAATGAGATTTGAATGGGGACACAGAGCCAAACCTATCAGCATCTCAATCCTAAAATTTGTAAACAGGACTCTTAATCCACGCCTACCTCACAGGCAACCTGGTCCTCCACAGACTTTTTCTTTACAGTATCATCCACCCATCTTCTCAGTTCAAATACCTAGTTGTGTCCTCATCTCTTCTAACTCCCCCAATGCCCACATCCAATCTATCAGTAAATCCAGGAGGTTCTACCTCCCAAATATTTCCTGAATTCAACCTCTTACTCTATACTACAAACCTAGTTTCGATCACAATCATCTCTCTCCTGAACTCTTGCAATAGCTTCTGAATTGATCTACCTGCTTATTCCCTTGCCCTTTTTTGGCCAATTTGCCACAAAGCAGACAGGATGATCCTTTCAGAAGTTAGTCAGATCATGTCATTCTCCTGCACAAAACACTACTTTGTGTTTTCATTACCCTTAGAATAAAATCTAGACTCCTTATCGTGGCCTTGAATATGCTGTAGGATCTGGCCTCTGGCCACCACTTTTATCTCATCTTCCACCCCTTGTCTACTGCCCTTGGGCTACATCATATTATTTTTCCTGAAATATGCTAAGCTTGTGGCTATACTAAGACTTTTGCACTAGTTCTCTTTCATATTTGTCATCTATTTTTATCATTATTAAACCCAATGTGTGTGGAGGTAGAACTGTAATTTGCATGTGAGATTTGATGAGATCAATCTACAGACTTTGCAGCTGCAGTACAAAAGATGCACACAGTGAGACTTGGAAAGAAAATCAAATATATTAAACTGCCAATTCACTCAAAAATAATCCCTTAATATTCTTTTATGAAGAGAAGTTTGTTGAATTATATGTTACTCTTAGTTCTCTATCATATAATTATTTTGAAAAGAATTTTGTACTGTAATTAAAAACATGGTAAAATCATAATATTTATAAAAATAATTTTCCTGCCATTATGACACTTAGATTGGTTTTTATTCAGTAGAAATACTGTAATATAATTGACCTTTTGTGCAATCCTTGATTTCCTTAAATTAAAAAGAGAATATAAGATGAAAAAAGTAAATATTATAAGGAAGTAGAACATTTCTATAATTTTTAGAAATTTGCATTTTATAAAGCTTTTTGTTGAATATTTCTGGGTTAGGATTGATAGACATAAAACCTGATTTGATTGCTTTGCAAAATCCATTTACTGAGAATAACTCTTTTTTTGTTATCAGAATTTATTAAATCTAGCTATTCATTTGGGATGACACAATTAGACAAAGAATGAGCCTGTCTGTGCGACTAAATTGGGACCACCACAATCAATGCATCCAGTGACCTTTCTTAATTCTTTTACCCTGAACAATAACCTGAATTGAATTTTAGAAAGAACTTATAATCTCGAGACCAGTTGTTTTTAAAGTGTCCTTTAAGAAAGCTACAATATCAGTCAAGATTAGTTCCTCTAGCATTATGCTGCTGCAATATGCAATCAGTCAACTATCTTGTGATGAGATTTAGCCAAGAGAATTTGCAGGACTATACTTAGGATCTGCAATGAAAAATTGATTCATTAGCATATGAGCCATACATTATTGATTTTTGCTTAGGAAAAAAATCATCAGTTTTAAAATCAGTTTATTTGAGTAGTCTAAATATAATTTCCTTTTCTGAATGAAGGAAAATTTCCAAGAGTATTTATACATCTCCTGTCCTTTTAAATGTTCTTCACATACTAAGACATATTATCTGTTACCCACCTAATTTTGTCATAATGAAAACTATTATTACAAAGAAACTTTTTAAAAACATATATTTTTTATGTGGATGAAGGCAAATGTGCACCGTGAGACACATTTTTTGAAATGTGTTTCTGGCTTTTGGGGTTGGCATGGGTATTCTGAAAAACAGGTCTTTTCTACTGATTATCATCAAGGTGTAGGCTTGGTAGGTTTAGATCCTGCTAAAAGTGTGTTCCAGTACTGGGAAGTTGACGTTGGAGTAAAAGGAACACAAACTCTTAATAAGTTACATACATTTTTTTCCACAAGCAACTCTTGCAACAAGAATTTATGAAGTGACGCTAGTCTTAAGAGAGTAAGAATGGAATGAAAATAAGTCAAATAGAGTGTGACCTTAAAGAAAAGCTGAAACCATATCATGGTGTATCCAACTCAAAAAGTGTTATGGGATTAAGGAACATATTCTTGTCAGTACAGTTATCTTTTAACAATATTTTGAAAATAACAGAATTTCAGTTATTGAAAATATACTTTGTTGCAATGCTTAGTTCTCTTACAATAAGACAACACTATATACCTATTAAAATGACTTTTTAAAATTTTACTTAAGTTCCAGGATACATATGCAGAATGTGTAGGTTTGTTATACACACACACACACATATACATATATATATATATATATGCCATTGTGGTTTGCTGCACCTATTGACCCATCCTCTAAGTTCCCTCCCCTCGCCCCACACCCCCAATAGACCCTGGTGTTTGTTGGTACCCCTCCATGTCCATGTGTTCTCACTGTTCACCTCCCACTTATGAGTGAGAACATGCGATGTTTGGTTTTCTGTTCCTGTGTTAGTTTGCTGAGAATGATGGCTTCCAGCTTCATCCATGTTCCTGAAAAGGACATGATCTCATTCCTTTTTCTGGTTGTGTAGTATTCCATTATGCGCATGTACCATATTTTCTTTATCCAGTCTATCACTGATGGGCATTTGGGTTGGTTCTATGACTTTGCTATTGTAAATAGTGCTGCAATAAACATATATGTGCATGTGTCTTTATAGTAGAATGATTTATATTTCTTTGGGTATATACCCAGAAATGGGATTGCTGGGTCAAATGGTATATCTGGTTCCAGATCCTTGAGGAATCACCATACCGTCTTCCACAAAGGTTGAACTAATATGACATTCCCACCAACAGTGTAAAAGTGTTCCTATTTCTCCACAGCCTTGTCAGCATCTATTGTTTCTTGGCTTTTTAATAATCACCATTTTGACTGGCATGAGATGTTATCTCATTGTGGTTTTGATTTGCATTTCTCTAATGATCAGTGATGTTGAGCTGTTTTTCATATGTTTGTTGGCTGAGTAAATGTGCTCTTTTGAGAAGTGTCTGTACATATCCTTTGCCCACTTTTTGATGGGGTTGTTTGTTTTATTCTTGTAAATTAGTCTAAGTTCCTTATAAATTCTGAATATTAGGTCTTTGTCAGATGGGTAGATTGCAAAAATTTTCTCCCATTATGTAGGTTGCCTGTTCACTCTGATGATAGTTCCTTTTGTTGTGCAGAAGCTCTTTCATTTAATTAGATCCCACTCATCAGTTTTGGATTTTGTTGCAATCGCTTTTGGCATTTTCTTCATGAAGTCATTGCCCATGCCTATGTCCTGAATGTCTATTGCCTAGGTTTTCTTCTAGGGTTTTTATGGTTTTGGGTTTTACATTTAAGCCTTTAATACATTTTGAGTTAATTTTTGTATGAGGTGTAAAAAGGGGGTCCAGTTTCAGTTTTCTGCATATGGCTAACCAGTTTTCCTGGCACTATTTATTGAATAGGATATCCTTTTCCCATTGCTAGTTTTTGTCAGGTCTGTTGAAGATCAGATGGTTGTAGATGTGTGGCATTATTTCTGAGGGCTCTATTCTGTTCCATTGGTCTATATGTCTGTTTTGGTACCAGGACCATGCTGTTTTGGTGACTGTAACCTTGTAGTACAGTTTGAAGTCATGCAGTGTGATGCCTCCAGCTTTGTTCTTTTTGCTTAGGATTGTCTTGGCTATACAGGGTCCTCTTTGATTCCATATGAAATGTAAAGTAGTTTTTTATAATTCTGTGAAGAATGTCAGTGGTGGTTTGATGGGATTGGCATTGAATCTATAAATTACTTTGGGCAGTATGGCCATTTTCACAATATTGATTCTTCCTATCCATGAAGATGGAATGTTTTTCCATTTGTTTGACTCCTCTCTTATTTCCTTGAGCAGTGGTTTGTAGTGCTTCTTGAAGAGGTCCTTCACATTCCTTTTTAGCTGTATTCCTAGGTATTTTATTGTCTTTGTACCAGTTGTGAATGGGAGTTCGTTCATGATTTGTCTCTCTGATTGTCTATTGCTGGTGTAAAGGAATGATTTTTGAACATTGATTTTGTATCCTGAGACTTTGCTAAAGTTACCTATCAACTTAAGGAGTTTTGGGGCTGATATGATGGGGTTTTCTAAAGGTAAAATCATGTCACCTGCAAAGAGAGACAATTTTACTTCCTCTCTTCCTATGTGAATACCCTTTATTTCTTTCTCCTGCCTGTTTGCCCTGGCCAGAATGTCCAATACTATGTTGAATAGGAGTGGTGAGAGGGGGCATCCTTGTCTTGTATGGGTTTTCAAAGGGAATGCTTCCAGCTTTTGTCCATTCAATATGATATTGGCTGTGGGTTTGTCATAAATAACTCTTCTTATTTTGAGATATGTTCCATCAATGCCAGTTTATTGAGAGTTTGAAACATACCCCATTTAACTTATGCCCATCTATCTTAAAGTCATATAGCACTATAGCATATATATATGTATGCCATATATAGATATAGTGTTATGTAAGATCCTTACAATGGTGTACTTCCAGTTATCTCCTCAAATCCCTTGTCTTTGTCATGCATTTTAAATCTACATATGTTAAATCCCAAGATATATCATTTTTACTTGCTATAGTCAATTATTTTTAAAATAAATTTAACTTTTTTCAATGAGGAAAGAATTCTGAATATCTTTGCACATATTTATTATTTCTGTTGCTCTGATCTTTTTATGTTGATCCAGGGTTTTCTGTGGTATCCTTGTGTTCTCACTTGAAGAACTTTCTTTCACATATTTAGTATTACATATTTGCTGGATAAATTCAGTTTTGTCTGTCTGAGAAATCTTATTTGTCTTGATGTTAAAAGGATTTTCTTTCTGTATATTGAATTCTAGGTTGTACTTTTGTATCAGTAATTTATAGATGTCATATCATCTCCTGGCTTGCATAGTTTCTGAAGAGAAGTGAATGTTTATTTTTACCTTCCTTCCTTTGTATGCAAGCTATTATTTTCCCCCTTCGGCTGCTTTATAATTTTTCTCTATCATTGGTTTTCAACTATTTTATTACAATGTATCTTGATGTGTTTTGTTGTAGCTATTACTGTTTATAGTTTTTTATGTTTGTTAAACTTTGTGGGTCTATGGTTTTATAGTTTTCATGAAATTAAAAAAAATAAATCAAATTCTTCAAATATCTTTTCTGTCTTCTCTAAGTGCATTTAATATAATGACACATATGTTAAACCTGCTTTATATTGTACTGCAGATTTCTAAGATTCTGATTTTTTAAGTCCTTTTTGTTTCTCAAGTGCAGTTTGGAGAGTCATCTATTATTGCATCTTCGTCTTTTATTCTGCAGTAACTAAACTGCTTTTAAGCTCATCTTGTAAATATTTTGTTTTAGATACTGTATTCTTCATCTCTACAACTTCTTTTTGTTTCCAGTTTAAACCTCTCATTTATCTCTTCATGGCATGCATGAGTTCCTTCAAATATTTGAAAATATATATAAAAATTATTTAAAAGTTTTTGTTTTCTAATACAGTAATTTTTGTCACTTCTGAACATTTCCATTGGCTTTAAGATTGGACTGCCCTCCTGGATTTCAGACTTGCATGTAGCTTCTAGCCCCTTTGTTTTGGCCATTTTTTTTCCCCATTTGGAATGGTTGTATTTACCCAATACCTGTACCTCCATTGTATCTAGGAAGTAACTAACTTGCTTTTGATTTTACAGGCTCACAGGCAGAAATAACTTGCCTTGCCTCAGATGAGACTTCGGACTGTGGACTTTTGAGTTAATGCTGAAATGATTTAAGACTTTGGGGGACTGTTGGGAAGGTATGATTGGTTTTGAAATGTTAGGACATGAGATTTGGGAGGGGCCAGGGGCAGAATGATACGGTTTGGCTTTGTCCCCACCCAAATCTCATCTTGAATTGTAACTCCCAGAATTCCCATCTGTCATGGGAGGAACCAAGTGGGAGATGATTAAATTATGGGGGCAGGTCTTTCCACCACTGTCATTGTGATAGTGAATGAGTCTCACAAGATCTGATGGTTTTAAAAACAGGAGTTTCCCTGCACAAGCTCTCTTTTTGCCTGCCGCCATCCTCATAAGATGTGACTTGCTACTCCTTGCCCTCTGCCATGATTGTGAGGCCTCGTCAGCCATGTGGAACTGTTAAGTCCATTAAATCTCTTTCTTTTGTAAATTGCCCAGTCTCCAGTATGTCTTTATCAGCAGCATGAAATTGGACTAATACAACCTCCGAACAGAATGTTGAGGCAATTGTATACCTCACCACATTTATTTATCTTATGTCCTGGGTCAAAGTCCTCTATTGTCTATTACCTAATATCTGAAACAGCTGTTTGATATTTCATCTTTTTTTTTTTTCAGTTTTCTTGTTGTTTATGGCTGGGTGGCAAATCTGAAATCAGTCATTTCACCAGGGCTGGAAGGTGAAGTTTAATACTGACATTTTTAAACAATTTTTATATTTCTTTTATTCTTATTTTTTCTGATTATAAAAATAAATATGCTCGCATAGGAAAAGTACAGATGAATACAGAAAAGAAATCTAAATCACCCAAAGATAACTGAAATATAATTTTAATCCTTGTCTAATTTATTTCTATATCTGAACCTAGGGTAGTCAGATTACATGCAGAGCTGTGTTACTCACTGTTAATCGTGCAATCGGCTACCCAGCTGCCTACCAGAGACATATGTTTTTAAAACAATGAAGGAATTTTTCTGAAGGAATTGTCTCCTTGTGGTCACTATTCCCATGACAAATGAGGGAGGGATTGTGGGAGAGAACTGTTGTCAGGGGCAACCTGTCCTACTGTTCCTGTGTTTTTTGAAAGCTCTTCTATTCCCTGTCATTTCTCTTGTATGGAATTGCTCACTGATTTTTATCTCAGAATCTGGAGATGTAGTGTATTCAATAATAGATTGTAAAAGAAGTATATCCTCTGTCACCTCTGTATTTCTGCAGGAATTAAGAAGTAGAATAGAATTATTCAATAATATATATCAAATTGCATGAAGGCATTATGCTCCCTTAAAAGAGAAAACTAGTTTCTTCAGATAACTTGTATCAGTGGTTCCTAAATATGGGTACAGATACTATCCACTAAAGAAGTAAATTTCTGCTCCCTACGCTCATCCCTTGCCTGAAAGATTCTGAGAAAGATACAAACACCTCTCAAATTTATTACATTCAATTGCAATTAATTTTAAGACTTGAAGATCAAGGTCACATTTAGTGTAATTTTCAAAGAAAGTTATCAAACTGAATGGGGTGATAATAGCAATATTTAGACTGTCATAGGTGACTATATAAACCAGATCAACACTTTGAGAGGCAAGTTTAACAGTGGGGTTTTATATAAATTTGGTGAAGATTTTGAAGCTGCCAGTACAAAATGTGAGGTCTTAAAGTATATATACCAGACAGCAAATAATATTCTTTATCCGAAATTAATTATGAATAAATGCTCAGGATCAAATGTAAATTTTTCCCACAATACCTAATGTATAGGAATTGTTGTGCTTCTTTGTTTTTTGAAATCAAATCAAATGTGGCTCCAAGACCTCTACTTGTCAAATATGGTGAATAGTTCATTGAATCTCTATTTTTGTTCATGTCTTTCTCCTCATTTGGCTGTACCAGGATTGAATAGCACAGGGCAGTAGATTAGAGGTCTTTCTAGTCATCATTCCATAGTCACTGCTGAGGATGTTGCCTAAACTTAAATGCTCTTAAAGGTATGTGGTGCTACTGGTGCTATAGTTCCTCTAAGTCAGAATGATCTGAAGGACCCTTAGCATTTAACATGGTCTTTGGTGTCATCCAGGCAGGTATACTCATTTCAATACACCAACACCTGTAGGATGCTTCACGGGATTTGGGCATAAGTCTCAACCACTTTGCCAACTCACCTTTCTCCTCTCCACTCCTAAAAGATTCACCTTTCAGGCTGGGCATGGTGGCTCACACCTGTAATCCCAGCACTTTGGGAGGCCGAGGTGGGCAGATCACCAGAGACTGGGAGTTCAAGACCAGCCTGATCAAGATGGAGAAACCCCGTCTCTATTAAAATACAAAATTAGCTGGGTGTGGTGGCGCATGCCTGTATTCCCAGCTACTTGGGAGGCTGAGGTGAGGGAATCGCTTGAACCCGGGAGGCAGAGGTTGCGGTGAGCCGAGATGGTGCCATTGCACTCCAGCTTGGGCAACAAGAGTAAAATTCCATCTCAAAAACAAAACGAGAAAAAGATTCACCTTTCCCTGTCAGTCTCCTGTTAAACCATGTCTCTCTGCTACCTCTAAAGAAAGAAAAAGAAAGACCCAGTTTCCATCTGGGATCATCCAGATTATTTGCTCTCAGTGGGACCTAGACCTTTGAAAGTATGTGTCATTATGCTTATGTGTCATTAATATGTGTCATTATTATGCAAATACCATAATAAATGTATTTGCTGTTACACTGTCATTCATTTATTTAATATTTACTAGATATGTCCGTTATGCTAGGCACTGTGTTACAAAATGCCTGCCCTGATGTTTATAAGGGCTGCCATTTGCTCAATATACTCTCTTCCAATTTTAGAACATCAGAGAGATAATTTTGTAACTACACCAGCTTTCTTTAATACCTCTGCTCTACCCCTGCTATTATGATTATTTATAATTACAGTATTGGCCTGTTCAATAGTAGCTTCAGAATTGCTATAACATGGGCTTAAGTCGAGGACTGCTAGGGCATTTTCAATCTCAGTACTTTTACTAAGACTGCAGATGTGTTTAGGATGGTTTGGGAAGTGGCTGATAGAGAAGGGCAGAGGTAAAATCTATTTATCATTCATCGCTTAATGATGCCACTGCTTTATCAAACTTCTTGAGTCACTTTTTTTCCTGATTCTAAAACCATCAAATTACACTCATGTCTTTTTTTCTGTCAGAAATAAAATGAATCTAAACAATATGGCACTTCCCAAAGTGTATCATTAATACACTTCATTCCATTGTATGTCAATGGCTATTTATATACTTTAAGAATATTGTGAAGCTAAGTAAGTTAGGAAACATCAAGTTAAATGAAGGTAAGAAAAAAAAAAGAAGGTAAGGTTCTTGGAGCCTTTAGTACACATAAGTACATCATGTGTATTTTGAATCATCAAGAGGAAAAAACAGTATGAGTAGTCTCACTCTCATATTTTGTGTGTGTGGTTCATTGTTGCTGTTGTTGTTGAGACGGAGTCTCACTCTGTTGCCCAGGCTGTAGTGCAGTGGTGTGATCTCGGCTCACCACAACCTCCACCTCCCAAGTTCAAGCAATTCTCCTGCCTCAGTCTCCCAAGTAGCTGGGATTACAGGTGCGTGCCACCACGCCTGGCTAATTTTGTATTTTTAGTAGAGACAGGGTTTCACCATGTTGGTTACGTTAGTCTCAAACTCCTGACCTCAGGTGATCTGCCCACCTAGGCCTCCCAAAGTGCTGGGATTACAGGTGTGAGCCACCACGCCTGGCCTCACTTTCATATTTGATCGCAGAACTCGTTGTGCAAGGAGCATCTCTTAGGGCTTATATTTCATAAAACTTTCTTTGGGAAACTCTGGTCATGGATGTTTTAATTATTAGTATTAGTGTTCTATTCTTGACTTGAATGAGCCAGAGAGAACATGGAGTTTTTCTCTGATGGTTTGTGGATTTCCTCAAGCCCTCTATTTTGTTCAGAATTAGGTCCAGAATAGTAGCAAGTCTCCTAGCTGCACCTAGATCTGTTTTGGAGGTGAATTTCTTAGCACAGCAAGTCACAACCTTGTCAGATATTCTGATCTTTGCTGAATTGCACTTCCAACTGTTTTCCAGAAAAGTGAAAGGTTATATCTGAAATAAATTTAATTTCTGGGTAAGTTTTGGAATCCGGGCCAGGAAGGCATCATCTGCATCTGCCAGCTGGTCTGTGCTAAACCTTATTCCAGTGTTTCCTAAACTCCAGCTATCAATTCATGTAGCAGAATCACGAAAATATTTCGCAGAACAAATCACGTGCAGAGAAAATGCAAGTCTTTTATTTTCTCTGTATCTAGCTTGGCCTTTCTCTAAAGCTCTCTCCCCACTTTCTGATGGGGAAAGTAAGTTTCAGTCTTCTTTGCTTAAACCTCATTGAAATATAATAATTTAAAGAGTCATTTTAAACTAATGCCCAGTCCCTTTAAGAAAAAAAAAAAATCTCATCATCTCAGATTTCTCATTCTTTCACATCTCCACTTCAGCTTACTTTAAAAATGATATCTGGGTAAGATGGCGCGTGCGTGCGTGCGTGTGTGTGTGCATGTGCTATGATTTCATGTGCCTAATATAAGGAGCAGAATATTAGAGTTCTCTGCTCTTGTCACATGGTGGTATCTCTGGTCTACCTTGGTGATAACTCTGGCAGCTGCTTGTTCTGCTGGTATTTATGTTGAAAGCTACCTACAGCCTGCACCTTGCTCTCTCTTGGCTTGTTCAAAGCCTGAGAATCCTCCCTGGCACGTTCAGTTGGCTAAATACTACTCAGCATTCCCTGGGTGCAAGGTCTTGAGGTCTCTGTCGTGTCCTCTTTCTGCCTCTATTGCCTAGTGTAGTTTGCTCTCACCTCCATGGTGGTGCAGTTAACTTGTTCTACCATAATGGCTCCCATGGCAGGCCCCTTCAGTGTGCATGCCATATACAAATCGAGCAAAGCTTGGAGACACCTCAGAGCTTCCATTTGCCTGACCACACTGCATGACCAAGTGTGTTTTGATGCAGGTAGCCCCTAACTGAATGCATACTAGAGTATCACATTGGAAGTGAGGACAAGAGACCCTCTTTATGCTCAGTGTTCCTCTTCCTAGTTGGGACACATGTCTGACTGCTGTGCCCTTGTCCTTTACACCTCTTCTTTATCTCTTATTCCCCCATGTCATATACATTTTCCAGACTCCAGCTAATCCAGGAAATATTTTCTACACTGCCAAAATGTTAACTGAGTCCTAAAGGTTAAAAAAGGGAGTGAGGAACTTAAAAGTTCCCATTTTAAACCATGAGTTTGGTTTATAAAGATACTGGCTCACTGCACCGAAAGCAATGTGATATATTCTTGGTTCTTTCCTTCTACAACAAATCTTTACCTCCTTCGAGGAAAATGGATGCTTCAGGCCACTTAAGAAAAAAGCCTTATACTCAGAAACGCAAGTGGAAGAAAAATCTACCACATTTAAAAAAAATCCTCTCAATTATACCTAACCATCTTCCCAGTATCTATTACTCATGCAAATTATGGTTATTCAGTAATTTTCTTTATTCTCTCCCCCTTTTTAAGCTTATTTTAAAAGAAAACGTATCAAGCATATAGGTAAAGAGCTTTCCCTAATTGTTCCTCAAGCCAACTTTCTCCTTAACTGCATTTAGGTGAACTGAAAGCTGGGGCTCCTCAGATCCCAGGAACAGGCAATAGAAACGATTTCTTTCCGTCTTGGAAGAGGTGTGTGCCACCACCAACTTATTCATCTGCACTTTTAGCTCTCTCTGCTCAACTGTGTCTTCATTCCTTTCTCCTTTCCTGCTCTGAAACCAAGGGCTACGAATGCCCCTGCCCCAAGTGGTAAACACAGCCAGCTTCCTGGCCCTGATCAAGGACCAGTTGCTCCTGGATTGTGCTGCTGGATTTGTTTGGAGAGAGAAGAATTATCTACACATTATTAAAATATTTTTTGCATTTGATATTAGGAATGTTTTCGCACCCTTGGAAACTGTACATATTAATACCACTTCTCTCATTTCACCATTTCATGAATGCTCTCCTGAATGCCACAAAAGTATCCAGTGTATAGAGAACAGCTTTTATGACGAATTTGACTGTAGATTCTCTTCCTACTAAAAGTTGATACTACATATGAGACCATTTTCATCACATTATTTGTATAAACTTGGGTTCATCCTGTTTATTATCTTTGTGTGGTATGTTGGCATCTACATATTTGAAGCCCTATATTCTCTCAGATTTTTTTTCATGTTAATCCCTAGTACCTCTCGCATGAGTTTTTTAAATTTTATTTTATTTATTTATTTATGTTTTGGAAATGTTCTTTTAGTTCCTTTAATAACTAGTTTCATGTGTTTATCAGGTCATATTTTTTTTCCTCTTTTCTCACATTCAATCCACACAACTATATTTATTCTGATACCTTTGTGATGTATTCTAGCTCTAACAAAGGACCCACTCACCTGGTATCTAAAGTCATAGTTTCAAAACTCATACCTTTTTTCCCAACTGACAAGCATTACTGAGTATCCACTGAGCTTGCCAGGCACTCTTCTGGGTCCTGGAGATACAGTGCTAAAAAGGGCAGGTGAAGCCGTTGATCTCACAAAGCTTATATTCTGGAAGCAGGAGACCAACATACAAACAAATAACTATCACAGAGCAATTAATGTTGGGCAGATGGTAAAATAAGGGAAGGGGATGATATTGTACCTGACAGGGGCATCTTATTTCTTGTCAGGAAGGGAATCTGATAAAGTGGTGATGGAGCTGGATCTGAACATAAGGAGCCAGCCACGTGAAGATCTCAGAGAAGAGCCTTCTAGAGAGAGTGCTCAGTTACTGCAAATGTCTTAATGTGGGAATGAGATTGAACTTCTTTAATAAATATAAAAAAGAACAGTAGAGCAAGAGCAAAGTGGGAAACAGGAGGAAGAAAGATAAGTTTTAAGAGGTCAATAACAGCCGGATTATAATGGGGCTGTGGCAGTCACTGTAAGGACTGTGGGTTTTATTCTAGGTTCATAGGAAGCCAATGGATAGCTGTAAACAGGAAATGGCGGGAGCACTGATGTAATCTGATTTAGGTTCTAGGAAGTTTGACTTTCCTGGAAGCCTTTCACCAACCAAAGCCACCTCTCTTTTCAGATCTCAAGGGGCAACAGAAAAGAGAGGAAAACACGCAATTTGTGTTACCAAGTAATATGGTTTGGCTGTGTCCCCACCGAAATCTCATCGTGAAGTGTAGTTCCCATAATCCCCACATGTGGTCGGAGAGATCCAGTGGGAGATAATTGAATCATGGAGGCGGTTACCTCCATGCTGTTCTTGGGATAGTGAGTGAGTTCTCATGAGATCTGATGGTTTTGTTAGGGGCTTTTCCCCTGCTTCACTCTACACTTCTCCTTGCTGCCACCATGTGAAGAAGGATGTTTTTCCTTCCCCTTTCCACGATGACTGTAAGTTTCTTGAGGCCTCCCCAGCCTTGCAGAAATGCGAGTCAATTAAACCTCTTTCCTTTTAAAATTACTCAGTCTTGAGTATTTCCTCATAGCAGACTGAGAACGAACTAATACACCAAGTCTTTTAGTTTCTTATCTAAGCCTGATGTATCCTTGGTCTTTGCTGATAATCACAGGATGCCATGCAAATAAGCAGAAGAGAATATTGGACAGGGTGTTTGGTAGAATATTCTGTGCCCTCCATCTTTGATATATGCCCTGGGACAATGACACATTTTCCTGCAAGGAAGCAGGTCTGTCAAGGTTCTAATCTATTCAGGTGTGATCTGAGGAAAGCTAGGCAGCTCACAGCATAAAAGCTGAGTACCAAGTTACAAAGATTTAGTGAGAAAGATCATTGATTCAAGAATACAGAATTAAAATGGAGATCCAAATGTCACCACCAGTTTGTTTGGCATCTGTGTCACCAACTGCTATTATTTTCTGTTCTTTCTCTTTGGTTCTGAAATTTGTCTTTCTGAAACAGTGACCTGAGTTGCATACAACCTGTAATTTAGAAATGTTCTGTGTTGCAAATTGTACTTTGCTTTCAGGAAAGGCCTTTATGTGTCAAGTAGCAAAACAAAAGTGTCATGAAAGAAGGTGAAGTTCCCCATTACAGAAAGAAAAACTGGGAAGAAACCTGCTAATGTGCAATGCAGAAAATAAAAGAGATGCTGATATGAATATGCCCATCAACTTACATTTATAATATGATGATTTTCAAATGATAGAGGAACATTTGTGAGCCTGTGTTGTCACAGTGCAATAGTCCCAGAGGATGCTGTTTTCAGCAGGTCAGAGTTCCACAGTTGCTCAATGAATATGTTGAGAATTGGTCTTTAATCTTCTGGCTTCTTTTAGTAGTTCTGACATCATATCATTTCTGTTTCGCTATGATGGAAACATTCCCGAGGCAAATAGTGTTTCTGGTTGTACTGTGACGTTTACCCTCTTCTCTTAATAATAATGACAATAATAACAATAATAATAACAGCAGCTACTATTTATAGCGCACTAGGCACGTTGCATCGTGATTTTACCTAATCTTCACGAGTCCTGCAAGTCAGGAGTTGGGCCCAGTTTCCAGAGGAAGAAAATAAGGCTACTTTTACGCTATGACAGTAGGCCATATTCAGGAAGAGGTTAGAAAATGGGAGCCTCTAGTAATTTTCCCTCCTTTTCAGCACCATAGAGCTGACCAAGTGTGTCCAGCTTGGTATCCTCTATAAGAACTTTATTGGTATTAAAAAGAAAATTCAATTCTCACTGTCATTCAAAGTAGGGACCTTTATTTATTTATTTATTTATATTTATTTATTATGTCCAGATTTTAAGTTCAGGGTTATATGGGCAATATGTGCAAGTTTGGTTATATAGACAAATGTGTGCCGTGGTGGTTTACTGCACTGATCAGCCTATCACCTAGGATGCCCAGCATCCATTAGCCACTCTTCTTGATGCTCTCCCTCTTCCCAACCCCCACCCTCTGACAGGCATCAGTGTGTGTTTTTCCACCTCATCTGTCCGTGTGTTCTCATCATTCAGCTCCCACTTATAAGTGAGAACACATGGTATTTGATTCTCTGTTCCTGGGTTAGTTTGCTAAAGATAATGGCCTCCAGCTCTATCCATGTCCCTGCAAAAGACATGATCTCATTCCTTTTTATGGCTGCATAGTATTTCATCATGTATAAGTACCACATTTTTTTTTTTATCCAATCCACTGTTGATAGGCACCTAGGTTGATTCCATGTCTTTGCTATTGTGAATAGTGCTGCAATGAACATACATGTGCATGTAACTTTATAATAGAACAGTTTATATTCCTTTGGGTATATACCCAGTAATGAGATTACTGAGTTAAATGGTCTTTCTGCCTCTAGGTCTTTGAGGAATCAACACACTGTCTTCCACAATGGTTGAACTAATTTACAGTCCCACCAACAGTGTAAAAGTGTTCCTGTTTTATCCACAACCTCACCAGCATCTGTTGTTTTTTTGATTTTTTAGTAGTAGCCATTCTGACTGGTGTGAAACGGTATTTCACTGTGGTTTTCACTTGCATTTCTCTAATGATCAGTGATGTTGAGCTTTTTTTCATATGTCTGTTGGCCACATGCATGTCTTCTATTGAGAAGTGTTTGTTCATGTCCTTGGCCCACTCTTTGATGCGGCTGTTTGTTTTTTTCTGGTAAACTTAAGTTCCTTATAGATGATGGATATTAGACCTTTGTCAGATAGATTGCAAGAATTTTCTCCCATTCTGTAGGTTGTCTATTTACGCTGTTGATAGTTTCCTTTGCTGTGCCAAAGCTCTTCAATTTAATTAGATCCCATCTGTCAATTTCTGCTTTTGTCGAAATTGCTTTTGGTATCTTTGTCATGAAATCTTTACCTGTGCCTATGTCCTAAATGGTATTGCCTAGGTTTTCCTCTAGGGTTTTAATAGTTTTGGGTTTTACATTTAAGTCTTTAATCCATCCTGAGTTAATTTTTGTATATGGTGTAAGGAAGGGGTCTAGCTTCAATTTTTTGCATATGGCTAGCCAGTTATCCCAGCACCATTTATTGAATAGGGAGTCTTTCTCCCATTCCTTGTTTTTGTCAGGTTTGTCAAAGATCAGATGTTTGTACGTGTGCAGTCTTATTTCTGGGTTCTCTATTCTGTGCCATTGGTCTATGTGTCTGTTCTTGTTCCAATATCACGCTGCTTTGGTTACTGTAGCCTTGTAATACAGTTTGAAGTTGGGTAGCCTGATGCCTCCAGCTTTGCTGCTTTTGCTTAGGATTGCCTTGTCTATTCAGGCTTTTTTTCGGTTTCATAAAAATTTTTAAATGGTTGTTTTTTTCTAATTCTGTGAAGAATGTCAATGGTAGTTTAATGGGAATAGCATTGAATATATAAATTGCTTTGGGCAGTATGGCCATTTTTCTTATATTGATTCTTCCTTTTCATGAAGAAGGAATGTTTTTCCATTTGTGTCATCTCTGATTTTTTTGAGCAGTGGCTTGTAGGTCTCCTTGAAGAGGTCCTTGTTAGCTATATTCCTAGGTATTTTATTCATTTGTGCCAATTGTGAATAGGAGTTCATTTGTGATTTGGCTCTTGGCTTACCTGTTGTTGGTGTATAGGAATGCAGCAATTTTTGCACATTGATTTTATATCCTGAGACTTTGCTGAAAATGCCTATCAGCTTAAGAAGCTTTTGGGCTGAGACAATGGGGTTATCTAGACATAGGACCATGTCATCTGCAAACAAAGATAGTTTGACTTCCTCTCTTCCTATGTGAATACCCTTTATCTCTTTCTCTTTCCTGATTTCCCTGGCCAGAACTTATAATAGTATGTTGAATAGGAGTGGTGAGAGAGGACAAACTTGTCTTGTGCCAGTTTTCAAGGGCAATGCTTCCAGGTTTTGCCCATTCAGTATGATACTGGCTGTGGGTTTGTCATATATGGCTCATTATTTTGAGGTGTGTTCCTTCAATACCTAATTTATTGAGAGTTTTTAACATGAAGGGGTGTTGAATTTTATCGAAGGCCTCTTCTCCATCTATTGAGATAACCATGTGGTTTTTGTCTTTAGTTCTTTTTATGTGATGAATCACATTTATTAAGTTGTGTATGTTGAACCAGACTTGCATCCCTTGGATGAAGCCTATCTGATTGTGGTGGATAGGACTTTTGATATTCTGCTGGATTTGTTTTGCTTCAGTGTTCATTAAGGATATTGGCCTAAAGTTTTCTTTCTTTTTTTTTTTTTTGCTGTATCTTTGCCAGGTTTTGGTATCAGGATTTTGCTGGCCCCATAAAATGAGTTAGGGAGGAGTTACTCCTCTTCAATTTTTTGGAATAGTTTCGGTAGGAATGGTGCCAGGTCTTTTTTGTACCTCTGGTGGAATTCAGCTGTGAACATGTCTGGTCCTGGGATTTTTTTTTTCCTCATTTGGTAGGCTATTTATTAATGTCTCAATTTTAGAACAAATTATTGGTGTATTCAGAGATTCAATTCCTTTCTGGTTCAGTCTTGGGTGGGTTTATGTGTCCAGGAATTTATTTGTTTTTTTCTAGATTTTCCAGTTTAGGCACATAGAAATGTTTCTAGTATTCTCTGATGGTTGTTTGTATTTTTTTGGAGTCAGTGGCGATATCTCCCTTAACATTTCTGATTGTGTTTATTTGAATCTTCTCTATTTTCCTCTTTATTAGCCTAGCTAGTGGTCTATCTATTTTATTAATTATTATTTTTTTAAAAAACAGCTCCTGGATTTGATGATTTTTTTGAAGTGTCTTTTTGTGTCTCTATCTCCTTCAGTTAAGCTCTGATCTTGGTTATTTCTTTTATTCTGCTAGCCTTGGGGTTTGTCCGCTCTTGGTTCTCTAGTTCTTTTAGTTGTGACATTAAATTTTTAACTTGAGATCTTTCTAGCTTTTTGATGAGGGCATTTAATGATATAAATTTCCGTCTTTCACACTGTTTCAGCTGTGTCCCAAAGATTGTGGTACATTGTATCTTTGTTCTCATTAATTCCAAAGAACTTCTTGATTTGTGCCTTAATTTTATTGTTTACCCAGAAGTTATTCAGGAGCTTCCATGTAGTTGTGTGGATTTGAATGAATTTCTTAACCTTGTGTTCTAATTTGATTGCACTGTGATCCAAGAGACTGTTATGGTTTCAGTTCTTTTGTATTTGCTGAGGAGTGTTTAACTTTCAATAATGTGAACAGTTTTAGAGCAACTGCCATGTGGTGATGAGAAAAATATATATTCTGTTGTGTTTGGGTGGAGAGTTCTGTAGATATCTATCAGGTCTACTTAATCCAGCGCTGAGTTCAGGTCCTGAATATCTTTGTTAGTTTCTGTCTCGATGGTCTGTCTAATATTGACAGTGCAGTGTTAAAGTCTCCCACTATTACTGTGTGTGAGTCTAAGTCTCTTTGAAGGTCTGTAAGAACTTGCTTTATGAATCTGTGTGCTTCTGTATTGGGTGCATAGACATTTAAAATGGTTAAATCTCTTTGTTGAATTGAATGCTTTACCATTATGTAATGTTCTTCTTCGTCTTTTTTGATATTTATTAGTTTAAAGTCTGGTTTTTTTCAGAAACTAGGACTGGAACCCCAAGTAGGAACCTTTAAAACCTCTGGTCCTATTCAGCTTGCCATATTCACATTGCCTATCTGGCAAGAAGTAGATTCTCCCAATTTTAAAATTGTTCGTATATAAAAAGCTTCCCCATAAACAGAAGACATATCACACGTAACTATTTCCCAACAGCGATAATTTGCATAGAGTAATCTTGTATATTAAGTTTTTTTTTCCTGTTGCCTCTCAACTATATTAAAGTCAGCTGGAAGGCTGCACTTCTGGCAAAAATTATAGCTTTTCCTTCAGTGAGAATATTTGGTGCTCAAGTACTTATAACTAGAATTTCTAAGAAGGAAATTTGTAAAGAGAGAAGTGCAGTTGTTGGCACCGATGGGAAGGAAGCTGTGCTTTTATCTCTACATTCTTTTCACTTGAGAAGGGAACGGAGACAATGGAAGGGTACAACTCTTTTTTTTTTTTTTTTTTTTGGTGACATTAGAAGACATGAGAAAAGTAATGACTGGGCTCTCTGAACTGGTTTGCAGTTGCATCCTGTCTCAGATATGTGTGAACACAACAAAAATACTGATGCCTTCACTCTTGAGATAAGGCCACATTACTTTCAATTTAATACTGACTATTTAATCTCAGGACCTCTCAGAAAAACAATGTATCCTATTATGTGTGAGAAAAAAGTGTATATTAACAGTGGGAGGTCTGATGTATACTATATATTTGAAAGCCACCAGCCTTAGCACAGTCTCTGCTGTCAGTGGAATCAATTTCTTCATTCTTGTTGACACACAGAATATTCCTTCTGATCTTGCAAAATCACTTCTGTTTATTACAAGGTCTGTATCTTGTCTATGTTCCCCACTGTTTATATACTACTTTTCTTGAAGCAACTACAGAGCTTTATACTTATATTCCAAACAGCATCTAGTACTGAAGTGCTTGGCAACATTACAACATGGAATAAATAGTATTCATTATGAGAGACTCCTCAGGATTCATTCATCTGATAAACGTTAGCAACATTACATAGAACTAATTTGATACTTTGTAAAGTGTGTTAAGACTCTTTGATGCTGAAAATTGCATTTGCAGAAGTGATCATTTGAAGTTACTGCAAGGCTCTGAGACAATGCAGTGTCCAGGTCTCAAAGGAAGAAAAGTGAAATTCCTTCAGGGTGATTACTGAGGCCTCCCTGCCCAAGGCTTATTCTGGCCTGAGAGATAGCAAGCTTGGCTTCTTGTCTCTTCTACTCAGCAGCTTCCATGGCTTTTTATATTGACTCCCCGAGGTCCAGAGACGAAATAGTAGCCAAGAGTCTGACCAAAAACCACCTAGTGAATTATGTGGCCCAATGTCTGCTGGGGAAGCAGATGTATTGTTTTACCTGAATGGAGATTCCAGTGGTGTTATGAAGACAACATGCCAGCCAGGGTTCAAGTCTCAGCTCCGCCACTTACTGGATGCATTTGTCTCCTAACTTATCTGCCCCTCAGTGTCCTTGTTTATGAAATGAGAATGATTAAACATATCTTTTGGAGTTATTGTAAGAATTAAATGATACAATGTGTGAAAGCACTTCACATAGTACCCGGAACATAATAGGCACTCAATACATGTTAATGTAGTCTTCTCACCCATGAATTAGGAAGAATACTGTTTTTCCTGCTTATCTCAAGCCTATTATTCACTTCAATGGTCATTTTTCCCCTCTAGGTTTGTTCAGAGATAACAATGATGTACTGTAGTCAATTAAAAATGTTTCCTTGAATCTGGACTTGATTGTCTGAGCAAAAAGAGCAGCAGTCACTTAAGGAGAGATAGATTGTGAACGTAGCCTGAAATGTATCTACCTACTGATACACAGCTTTTCCTGCCTTAGTCCATGCTGGTACATATGGAACAATTTTCTTCCTAGAGACATATTTTCTTCCTAGAGACATACATATGGGCTCCCCTGTGTATCAATGTTCTTATTTGTCAGGAACAAATATTTTACATGTAAAAACGTGGGTTGACCCACATGACCCATTTTCTTTAATATACATGAAGTAATATAACAGTATTTTATTATGTATTGTTTCCTACAACGCTGTTGGCTATGACAGCGATAAGTACTAAGATTTCTTGGCTGGGCGCGGTGGCTCACGCCTGTAATCCCAGCACTTTGGGAGGCCGAGGTGGGTGGATCACGAGGTCAGGAGATCGAGACCATCCTGACTAACACGGTGAAACCCCGTCGCTACTAAAAAAATATCCAAAAAATTAGCCGGGCGTGGTGGCGGGCGCCTGTAGTCCCAGCTACTCGGGAGGCTGAGGCAGGAGAATGGTGTGAACCCGGGAGGCGGAGCTTGCAGTGAGCCGAGATCGCGCCACTGCTCTCCAGCCTGTGGGACAGAGCAAGACTCCGTCTCAAAAAAAAAAAAAATTTCTTTCATCCTCTGCATCCTGCCCCACAGCAGTACCTGCCACTGTGTAGTGCAGACTCTCCTGATCCCTTGTTTGGAATACTGCAAAACTGTTTGCCCTTCTTTTCCTTCTCTCTTCTCTCCAATGCACCCCTACACTACAGCCTTTATGATGCTTCCGAAACAAAAACAAGGCCACGTTGACTCTTATTTATAAATCCTTCCACGGTTTCCCATTGTCCTTAGGGCAAAATCTAAGCTTCTTAACCTGGTTGAAAAGAATTTTTTTGATCAGGCATAAATCCTAGCTCAGGATACATTAATGTGGACAGAGGTGTGGCGGTAGAGTGGGGGCAAAACGGACATAACAGATTTTATCTACATTATCAGCACTCTCTGCAGTGGCAATTTTTCCTCATTTTCATTTTATTTTTGGGCTCTTTTTAGGCTCTCTTACCCTTCCTGATAACAATTGCTCTGTCCCTGAGTTTTCCTTGAAAACTTTTAAGAGCTGGGCATGCTCAGTAGCCATAGCCAGGGTTGTCTCTCATTTTTAAAACATCACTAAGGCTGCAGTGTGAAGGATGGACACACTTTGGGGCCTGTTGGGGGGTGGGGGGCAAGGGGAGGGAGAGCATTAAGACCAATACCTAATGCATGCAGGGCTTAAAACGTAGGTGATGGGTTGGTGGGTGCAGCAAACCACCATGGCACATAAATACCTATGTAACAAACCTGCACGTTCAGCACATGTATCCCAGAACTTAAAATAAAATAAAATAAAGTAGAAAAAAAATGCATCAGTGAGAGCCTTTAAAAAACCAAGAAAGAGGCCGGGCGTGGTGGCTCAAGCCTGTAATCCCAGCACTTTGGGAGGCCGAGGCGGGCGGATCACGAGGTCAGGAGATCGAGACCATCCTGGCTAACACGGTGAAACCCCATCTCTACTAAAAAAAATACAAAAAACTAGCCGGGCGAGGTGGCGGGCGCCTGTAGTCCCAGCTACTCGGGAGGCTGAGGCAGGAGAATGGTGTGAACCTGGGAGGTGGAGCTTGCAGTGAGCTGAGATCTGGCCACTGCACTCCAGCTTGGGCGACAGAGCGAGACTGCGTCTCAAAAAAAAAAAAAAAAAAAAAAAAACCAAGAAAGAATCAAAATTTCCTTTATCGCAACTCTACAGATATTCCATTGAATGGGTTTACTTAAGCGGTATGAAATGTAGAATAAGTTGGAGAGTGTCACCAAACTTCCCCTTTTATTCAGAAAAATAACCGAGGGCCATGTGGTAACATGAACTGCCAGCTGGCTGCATCTCTGATCTCTCCTCTTTTACTTCTTCCCTTTTGTGGTGGGACAAAAAAATGACCCTCCTAAAGGTATCCATGTGAAATTCCTAACACCTGTGAATGACACCTTATATGGCAAAGGGTTTGATTAAGTTAAGGATCTTGAGATGAGGCGCTTCTGGATTATTCATGTGGGCCCAGTATAATCACAGACTTCCTGTGATTAGGGAGAGACAGAGAGAGACATATGAAGGAAAGGTTGGGGTGTGAAGATGGAGGCAGAAGACAAGGCAAGGAAAGCTGGCAGTTACCAAAAGCTAGAAGAGGCAAAGTACAGATTCTCCCCTAAAGCCTTTGCAGGGAACATGGCCCTGCCAACAAATTGATTTGGGATTTCTGGACTCCAGACCCATGAAAGGGTAAACTTCTGTGGCTTCAAGCCACCCAGTTTGGGGTAGTTTGTTATAGCAGCCCTAGAAATGAATTCATCTTTCTTCTAACCCCACTGGCTTCCTTGATTTTCCTCAAATAGGCCACGTGAGCTCCACTTAAGGACTTCTGTGCTCACTTCTCACTTGGACTCGAAAGTTCTCCCACTAGATAGCTTCCTACTGAGAGAGCTCCATGGCGTTCTCCTTCGCTTCCATCAGGTCTTGTGCAGAAGTCACTTTTTCAGTAATGATTTTCATGACCCCATTATTTGAAATAGGCCCCTTGGCATTCCCTAACATTCTCGCCCTATTTTCTCTTCATAGTACTTATCTCTCATCTGACATATTAATCTTTTAATGTTTACTATTTACTCATTTCTTACTGCCTGCATTTGGTTGTCATACATGCAGCAGAAGATAATCTCCATACTGTCAGAGATTATTGTCTGTATCATTTATTGCTGTATTTCCAGCGCATAGAACCATGCCTCAGTACCTAGGACAAGGCCCAGTATACATAAGCATTAGATGAACACTTAAAGGAAAGATCACATAACATCAGAGATTTTTAAAAAGTTATTAATAAACAAAGCATTTTATAACTTATCAGTCATGCTCCCCAAACTGCCATTGTCATTAACCATGCAACTTCTGTAATGCCAACAAATCACTTAAATTTCCCATTTTCAAATGTTGAAGTCTGAGGAAAGACTTTGAGACATTTTACGTATTATAGTTGACTGGAGCTACTTTTATTCAGTCACATATTTACTCAACAAGGTTTTAATAATCAAAGTGAAGTTATCAAGCATTTTCTACTGTATCGTGCTGGAATCCTAAACACAGTGTATCTTGTGTTTGATATGACCAAAACTATGTGTGTATTTATTTTTATGGGCTTGTACCTTTCTTTGGGAAGAGAGAAGGTGAGGACAGATGTCAGCAAAAGTACAAAAAGAAATCCCCCAGGAGCTCCCATATGTTTCTACCTTGCTGAGTCCATGTAAGATAGATTACCTTCATGGCTGTTTCCAGTTAAGAGGATAAATGGAGATGATACAAAGGCAGAATGTCACCTCTGCATCCAGGAAGATATGCATGCAAAGGTCAGCCAGAGGCTGGTTTTCTGAGTGACCATGGTTGGGAAATCAAACAGACTTTCATTTTGATCTGAGAGTAAAGCACGCTATTGTTTGAGCTTCTTGGTTCCATTTATCAGAGGAAATTTGTGCCAGAGATAGCAGAAGGGAGTTGGAAGACATCCGAGAAAGGATTCCAAGATTGTAAACTGCACTCCAGCCCAAGCACTATTGCTGCCAATTCTAAGAATTTCTTAATAATTAGTCACAGTACTTAATGTTGCTATTATAAAATGTCAAGTGGAAGAGTCAGAGTCAGGCTATTGATGACTTGGAAGCTTGCTTTGCTGAAATAAAGTTTCTCTTAAAATGGAAAAGCTGAATTTACACGAGTAAAATGAGTTGGAATAATTTGTGAAAATTTTGTGTTTGATGTTGCAAAAGTCCACGTAAATTATTTATTGCCATAAGCATTCGAAAAATGCTTAGAACACTTGTGGCTAATTACTAAAAATATTTATGATTAAATTGGGCTACTTGGGAAGAGAAATGATGGAAATAATAGTTTTAATTGTTAAACTAATGTTCGTTTTAAGTAAAATTGGTTACCTGAAAAAATGATATGCATACAAAACAGAACACTTATCGTAATTGTGTAGCTTGATGGCTTATCCCACAGTAAAATTATTCTGTAACTACTATTCAGATTAAAAAAATAAAATACTAACTATACCCTGAGAAGTTCCCCTGCCGCCCCATCCCAGACACTAGCACCTTCTATCCTGAAGTTATCTTCTCTTTTTGATCAGCTTTAAATGGTTTTGAATTTGCCATAAATGGAGTTATACAGTATGTTCTTTTTAGCATTTGATTTCTTTTCATTAAATTTATGTTTGGAAGATTCATGCATGCTGTTGCCTGTAACAGTAGTTTGTTAATTTTCACTGTTGTGTAGTTTGCTGTATATGAATACGCCACAATTTATTTAGCCATTTTATTATTCATGAACGTTTGGACTGTTTCTCATTTATGCCACTACAAATAGCACTAATATCAACATTTCTTGCAAGTATGAAGTAAACATATGTAGACATGTATGTTGAGTATGTATGTTGGAGTACAATTGCTGCAGCATAGGATATGAGTATATTTAATATGGTAGATACTACCAAAGAGTTTTCCAATACGGTGGCATCAGTTTGCATTCATACTAGCAGTGCATGAGGGTTGCAGTTGCTCTACATCCTTCTCAACACATTGTACTGTCATTTGTTTTAACTTGAGTCATTCTGGTATATGCATAGTGGTATTTCATTGTGATTTTGTTTCTATTTCTCTTATGACTAATCACGTTGAGCATTTTTCATGTGCTTAGTTTTTCATTTGTTCATGTCCTTCATTGACTATGTACATATCTTCTTTCTGAGCTATCTGTTTGACTTTTTTGCCCATTTTCTATTGGATTTTGTCTTTTTTTAGTGATTTATAGGAAGAGTCTGGCTATTGAGGTTGCTTTTATTCATACATTTATGTGTGATACATATCACACACATATGAGAGAGAGCACACAAATATCTCCTTTTATGTTTTATTTTTAAAATCAAGTGTATTGAGATTTATTTGCATGCCATAAAATTAACCCATGGTAAGTACACAATTAATATTTTTCAGTAAATTCCAGAGTTGTACAGCAGTCACCAAAATTCTATTTTAAAGCATTTCCATTATTCCATAAGGATTCTTCATGTCTTTTTACTATATTCCCAATCACCAACCCTAGCTTCAGGTAACATACTGATCTGATATCATCTCTTATAATTTGCCTTTTCTAGAATGCTAAGAAAGCAAAAAAATATACTGTGTGTGCTTCTTTTCTAGTTTTCCTCACTTAGTGTAATTATTTCGAGACTCATTGTTATTTTTTGATATATCCTTACTTCCTTCCTTTTTATTACCAAGTAATACTCGATTGTAAGGGGTGTACCACATCTGTTCACCCATTCACCAGATGAAGGACATTTGGTTTCTTTTTAGTTTTTGGTGGTTAGGAATAAAGCCAATATAAAATTGTGCATGCAGGATTTGTGTGACTATAGGTTTTCATTTTATTTGGATAAATAGCTTGGAGTGGGGTTCTTAAATCATATGGTAAGTGCAGGTCTAACTATTTAAGAAACTGACAAAGTGCTTTTAAAAAAGTGTTTGATACTATTTCCCTGGTATGAAACCCACTTGATTATGTTGGATTATCTTTTTGGATATGTTGTTGATTTTGCTTAGCCAATATTTCATTAAGGATTTTAGCATCTATGTTCATCAACGATATTGGTCTGTAGTTTTCTTTTTTGGTTATATCCTTCCCTGGTTTTGGTATTAGGGTGATGTTGGCTTCATTAGGGAGGGTTTCACATCCCCACCAGAAGTGTAGGAGTTCTAGACGCTGCATATCTTTGTAAGTATTTAGTGTCTTCATGTTTTTTCTCATTTTGTAATTATTCTTGCATGAGTGTAGTGATATCTCATTGTGGTTTTAATTTTTCTCCCTAATGACTAATGATGTTCAGCATCTTTTCTTGTGTTTAACTGCCATTAGTATATACTATTTGTTAAAGTATTTGCCCAAATTTTTTGCTCATTAAAAATTAGTGGGGGACTTCAGTACACCACTGACAACACTAGACAGGTCATCCAGACAGAAAGTCAACAAAGAAACAATGGACTTAAACTATACGTTGGAACAAATGGACTTAACAGATATAAAAGAATATTAAATCCAACAACCGCAGAATACACATGCTATTCAATAGCCCATGGAACTTTCTCCAAGACAGACCATATCATAGGCCATAATATGAGCCTCAATAAATTTAAGAAAATTGAAATTATATCAAGCACTCTTTCAGACCACAGTGGAATAAAACTGGAATGAACTCAAAAAGAAACCTTCAAATCCATGCAAATACATAGAAATTAAATAACCTGCTCATGAATAAGCATTGGGTCAAAAACAAAATCAAGATGTAAATTAAAATAATTCTTCAAACTGAATGACAATAATGACACAACCTATCAAAACCTCTGGGATACAGCAAAGGAGGTGCTAAGAAGAAAGTTCGTAGCCCTAGATGCCTACATCAAAAAGACTGAAAGAGCACAAACTGACACTCTAAGGTCACACCTCAAGGAACTATAGAAACAAGAACAAACCAAACCCAGACCCAGCAGAAGAAAGGAAATAACCAAGATCAGAGCAAAACTAAAGTAAATTAAAACACATAAAAAATACAAAAAATAAATGAAACAAAAAGCTGGTTCTTTCAAAAGATAAATAAAATTGATGGACCATTGGCAAGATTAACCAAGAAAAGAAGAGAAAAAATCCAAATAAATGTAGTTATAAAATAAATCAGTTATGTAGACCTAATGTACAAACTTGCAGTTATAAGATGAACAAATTCTGGAGACCTAAAATTTCTGCACCGCAAAAAAAATATTATAAACAAAAGCACAGAATGAGAGACAACACTTAAAAACCATATATTTGATAAGATATTAATATTCAAAATGTATAAGGTGCTTCTACAACTCACTAACAGTAAACAAATAACCTGATTCGAAAATGGACAAGGGATCTGAACAGATCTTTTTTTATACAAATGGCAAACAAATATATGAAAAAATGCTCAACATCGCTAAGCACCAGGGAAATGCAAATGAAAACCACAATGGGATATCATCTGACTCCAGTTAGAATGGCCATTACTAAAAAGACAAAAAACAACAGATAATTGGTGAAGATGTGGAGAAAGGGAACTCTTATACACTACTGGTGGAAATGTAATTGGTACAGTCATTTTGGCAAACAGTATGGAGGTTTTTTAAAATATTGAAAGAATTACCATTTGATCCAACAATCCTACTCCTGGGTATCCACCCAAAAGAAAAGAAATCAATGCATCTAAGGGATACTGCACTTTCATGTTTATTGCAGTACTATTCACAAGAGCAAAAATATGGGATCAACCTAAAAGTCCATCAATGGATTAATAGATGAAGAACATTTGGTACATATACACAATGGAATACTATTCAGCCTTCTAAAAGAAGGAAATTTTGTCATTTACATCAAACCTGGAGGACATTATGCTAAGTGACATAATCCAGAGACAGAAAGACAAACACTGCATAATCTCACTTATATACAGAATCTAAAAATGTCAAATATATAGAAACAGAGAGTAGAGGGTAATTATCATAGGTTAGCATGTGGGAAAAATGGAGAGATGTTGGTCAAACGGTATGAACTTGTGAGTTATAAGCTAAGTTCTGGAGACTAATGTACAGCATTGTGACTACACTTAATGTATACTTGAAATTTGCTGAGAGTAGAGCTTAAGTATTATTACCACACTCCACACAAAAATAATTATGTGAGGAGATGGATACATTTGTAACCTTAATTGTGGTAATCATTTCACAATGTATATGCATATCAAAACATCATATTGTTTACCTTGAATATATACAATTTTTATTTTTCAATTATACCTTAATAAATCTGAAAGTGAAAATAAGTTGTGTTTGAATTTTGTCAAAAGTTTTTTTATTATTTAATATTTGTAGGCTGTGTACTGATATCTCGTTGTTCATCCCCAATATGTAAAATTTGTGTCACCTCTTTCTTGGTAAGTATATTTAAAGCTTTATAAATATTTAATTTTCATCCAAGAATCAGATTTGGGTTCAGTGATCTCCTGTATTGATTTTCTGCTCTCAATTTCATTGATTTTCACTCTTACCTTTATAATATCCCTTATTATATATGATTTGGGTTTAATTTCTCTTTTTTCCCCAATTTTCTTAAGGTAGAAGCTTATATCATTGACTTGAGCACTTTCTTCTTTTCTAATGTAAACATTTAATAGTATGCTATAAACTTCTAAGCACTACTTTAAAGACATCCCACAAATTTTGATATGTTGTCTGTTCATTATTTTCTGTTCAAAATATTTTTCAACTTCCCATGTGATTTCTTCTTTGATCCATGCACTGTGGAGCATGTTTTTAATTTCAAAACATTTGGATATTTTCCTGATATCTTTTACTGATTTCTAGTTTAATTCTATTATATTCCAGGAATATGCTTCTTACTATCTCTTTTTAAAATTTTTATAGTTTGGTATATAGTGCATATTATAGTCTATTTTATTGGATTATTTTTAAATGCAGTAAAAAGGAGGTATATTCTTCTGTTGTTGTTTGGGAGTGTTCTATAAACCTCATCGTGTCAAGCTGGTTGATAGCACTGTTCTGATGTTCTATATAACCTTACTTATTTTCTGTTTATTTGATTAGTGAGAAAGAAATGTGGGGGTCTATGAGTTAAAATGTCTCTGTTCAATTCTGGCAATTGTTTCCTCATGCAATTTGAAGCTTTGTTATTAAGTGCATATGCATTTAAGATTGTTGTGTCATGTTAAAGTGACTCGTTTATAAATAGCGAGACAGTAAACTATCTAAACATACACTGATACGGTTTTAAATCTGTGCTTTGGAATTTTTGTTCTGTTTATTTGCATAACCTGCAGGAAAAAAATGTAATTCCATCTTTTGTCTCTTCTTACAATCCTGAGAGATTAATCTTGAAACTCCACATTGATCAAGTCATCTATGAGTTTAAAAATACAACAAGAAAAAACTTTGATTCCAATATTGCCTATTGAGTTGGTATGTAACACCTTCTTCAGTGTGACCTTCTAGAGTGTGACCCTAAATGGCCTTAATTTTTCACCACTTAGTCCCTATCCAAATTAGATGGACTTCGCTTAACTAGAAAATAGATCCCTTACCTACTGATTCAGCATTTATTGGGAAACAATTATTTTCCTAAATGCTATAAAATTATTTTTAAAAAGTGTTCCCTATTCTTGAGATGAGTATAATCCAATGTAAACAAAAAAATGGAATTGAGGATGCACTACGAGGTAGAGAAAGGCTACAATCATGAACGTAATTGAATAGGGCAGACAGGCAGAATACCATTCTGTAAAATCTGTAGTAGCCTCAATGGGAAATGACTAAGGGATATGATTGTCAGGGCCTAAAGGTATTTTGTGATCATCAGTTCCATGAAACAAAGGGTAAAGAAAGAAGTTAAATCAGAAGGTATTATCATCATTGTCTATAATACCAAGAAAGACATCAGCAAAGAATGCAGTAATTGGCTTTGGGGGCATCGATCCTAAATAATGCCATAGCAGAATAACTTACATGTTTGCTGACTACAAGCTTCTGGGGTTTTAAATAGCATTACTACTAAACATTCTTGTTCACAGATGAATTTGGCTTAGGTTTGAGTCTGTATTAAAGACTGAATATTAATTTTTAAAATTATGTATTTGGAGAATAATTTATTCATATGAAATCCAGACCCAAATATGAAATTCAGCACAAAAATTAATAATGGAAACCCAAGGAATCTCATGCTTCAGGCATTTAGCATCTGATATAATTTTACATTCTTATAAAGTGCACTGAAACGATACTGAATACACAGCGTGTGGGTGCAATATATCACTCTGTAATTAGAAGTATCAGGTCTATGAAAGCATTTTTTAAATAAAAAAAGGAAATGTATATTTTAAAAATAAGTGTGTATTTGAAAGTTTTTCATTTTTTTCTTAACCTTATCAATGATGATCGAGTTGACCTCATAACCTTTGGTTACTTATCTACCAGACGGGCTATTAATGAAGACTATTATAAGTAATATATAGTCTCTAGAGGCCAGGCCACACTACCTCCAAAAAAAGGTAGTATGATGTTTCCCTCTAATTCCAGCATAAGTCTTTTTTTTCTAAAGCACCAAAATGATAGACTACCTATTCACAATAGAGGAAAGGGTGTATTGTGTGTGTATGTGTGTCTGCGTGTGTATGTATGTGTCTTAGTCCATTCCAGCAGCTATAATACAATATCATAATCCAGGTGGCTTCTAAACAAGAGAAATTTATTTCTTAAAGTTCTGGAGGTGGGGAAGCCCAAGATCAAGGTCCAGACACATTCAGTGTTTAGTGAGGTCCTTTTTACTTGTTCATAAGTAGCCATCCTCTCATTGTGTCTTCACACAGTAGAAAGGGCAAGAGAGCTCTCTGGGGCCTCTTTTATAAGGGCACTAGTGCAATTCCTGAAGGCTCTGTTCTAATCACCTCCCAAATCCCTCATCTTCTAATACCGTCACGTTGGGCATTAGAATGTCAACATTTTTTTGGGGGGTGGGGGGCACTAAAAACATTCAGTCCATCCCTGTGTGTGTGTAATGTGTATGCATATGAATATGTGATTTTGTTGTTGATTTTGTATTTGAATTGCATTCTTAAAAGTAACTAGAAATTCTTTTGGTAAAGTGCTGAGTATTTAAGAGAACCAGCACCCAGTGGATTGTTAGCCTTGGTTGTTCACATTTATTCTTCCCCAATACAAGTGGTTTTCATGTTGAATATTGGTTAGGAGCGCAGGCTTTGGCTTCAGGCCCACTTCCATCTGAAGCCAAGTTCCCTCAATTATAAGTTCTGTGACCTTTGAGCAGGTTCTTCAAATGTCTGTGCCTGATTTCCTCAGCTATGAAATTGGAATAATAATACCTCCCTCACAGGGCTGTTGAGAAGACTGGCACACAGTAGGTGCTCAGTAAACAAATGTTATAGCTACATTGCTACCATTATCATTAAAGTGTCAAGGCTGAAATGGGCCAGGTAAAAAGCTATCCCCATGAAGTCAGCATATAGGGGAAAGAGGGCACTTGAGGATGGCTCAAGTTTGGAGGGTCACAGCCCAGATACTTTATTCAACTACAGTGGAGAGCAGAGTATTATCACAAGGAATGCTTAGATGACATGTGAAACAAAAAGGGTGTAAAGTTGAAATTGTGAGGCAAAGACATCAGGACAAGAACAAGTAGAAGATTAGAAGGAAGGACAAAGAGAGAACTAAGTAGGGAATGTGACCCCTGGTTCAGAGAGAAAACCTAGTCTCCAGCACTGGTACAACCATGTGGTATGATTGCGTTCTGATGCACTTGGATCACATGGCCAGAATAATAAAGGGAGCTCCTTAAAGGTACTGTATGGGCTCTGCCAGCACTGTTCCCCAGAAAAAACCCACACACCTGGTTTAGAAGATCCCCCAAGGACATTGATCCATCTCATCTACTGTATGCTTAATGGAGCCCCGGACCAATTACCTAAAACAGGAGCTCAATGGGTGTAAGACAAGGAACTTATCACCAACTTCCACACATTTACCCTTTTACTTCTGCTTTGGAGTGCGTGAGACTTGACCTCATTAAACACAAATACTGGGTAGAAGAGGAAATAACTTTTCACCCTAATTTGGTAAGTGTCTTCAGAGAGCTTTCTGTTCTTGCCTAATCTAAGTAGCACCCTCTCCATCTCTATCTCAATTATCTCAGATAATTATTTTAATTATCTGCATATTATTTATGATTGCTGACTGTTTTCCTTTTTTCTTTTTTTTTTTTTGGTGAATATTTCCTCTGATTCAAATGTACAAGTTCCATGTCAGATCTTTGGAGATTTTGTTTGCAAGTCTTTCCTCTAGGCCTAGAAGAATGTCCGGTATGTGGTACATTCTCAGTATAGTTCTCAGTATAGGTATCTGTTGAATGAGTTAATACATTTCCTGAATTTTTTTTTCTATACTCTCACTTCTGTGACTTATTTCTTGTTCCCTCTTTCTGTAACTTTCTCCATCATATTTTTCTGTAGGTGTCCTTTCCATTCTTGAAAATCTAGCTCAAATAGCACTTCCTCCATAAGTCTTCCTGTATTATCCAGTCAGAAATAAGGTGTTAAACTGTGTGTGCGTGTGTGCGTGTGTGTGTGTGTGTGTGTGTGTGTGTATCTCCATTCTTGTTCCAGGAGAACAGTTAGGGGTAGAAAGGGGAATAACTCCTGGAAATTATTGCATTCTGCTTTGAGCCAGAAATATTGATGCCAGAATTTCTCAAAACCTACCAAATCCAGAGTTCTTGGAGAGACATAAGGTGTCACCTCAGTTTTCTCTGTAGAGGAGGCAGTACCGTATGCTAGGTAAGCATTTAGTGCATGGATTAGGCAGCATGCGGTCAAATCCCACTTGGTAGATAGATGATCTTGCATAAAATATTTAACTTTAGTTTCTTCCTTTGGAAAAATGGAGATAGGTAATGATATCTGCCTCATAGGATTAGAGTGAAGAAAAAATATGATCATGCATATGAAGCATTTAGTATGGTATCTTTTACTTTAACAGGCACTCCATAAATTTTAGCTATTATTATCATAATCACTATTATTAATAATACTGTTAGAGGCTCCAGTGGTGGTTTTTATTCTATCATAATAAAACTAAGCCTTACAGTGTATCAGTTTTGTTTCAATGCAAGTATTAAGTTCAATCATTAATCTGAATGTTTTTAATAATTAATTATCATATTTGAAAAAATTTATCACCTAGGCAACAGTCATTTGCTTTTTCCTGGTGATTAACAAATGGAGCAAACACAAAAAGAGAAAGTACTTTATAAAATTGAGATGTCTAGATACAATGTAATTAACTGCATTTGGGCACCAGAGTATTTATATTTATTATCCTTTGAAAATAAATATAAAATACATTTGCATCCTGTAGCATTTTTAAATACTATTTTTGTAGTATCGAAGTATGTTTTGTAGTAAGAACATTTGAAATGTACTTTCTTAGCAATGTTGCAATATACAGCTATTAACTGCAGTTACCACAGCTATTCAATAGATCTAAAAAAATTTATTCCCGTGTCTAACTGAAACTTTGTACCCTTTGATCCACATCTTTCCATTCGTCCCAGCCCCTTGGCTCTGGTAATCACCATTCTACTCTCCAGTTTTATGATTTAAATTGTTTTAGATTCCATACATAAATGAGATCATGTGGTATTTGTCTTTCTGTGTCTGGTTTATTTAACTTGGCATAGTGTCCTCTGGGTTTGTACATTTTGTCAAAAATGACAAAATTTCCTTCTTTTTGAAGGCTGAATAGTATTTCATTGTGTATACATAGGTTTCTTTATTCAGTCATCTTTCAATGAGCACTTAGTTGGTTCCATATCTTGGCTATTGTGAATAATGTTGCAATGAACATGAAAATGCAGATATTTCTTTGATATACTGATTTCAAATTATTTGGATATATGTGCAGAAGTGGAATTGCTGGATTATATGGTAGTTGTACTTTCAGTTTTTTGAGGACCCTTCAAAGTTTTCCATGATGGCTATACTACTTTATATTCCCACCAACAACATACAAATGTTCCCTTTTCTCCACATCTTCGCCAACACTTTTTATCTTTCATCTTTTTCATAATAGCTATTCTAACAGGTGTGAGGTGGCAACTTATTGTGATTTTAATTTGCATTCCTCTGATAATTAGTGATACTGAGCATTTTAAAATATATCTGTTGGCTATTTGCATGTATTTTTTGAGACACGTCCATTTAGGTGCTTTGCCCATTGTTAACTGGGTTATTTCTTTCCTTGCTAATGAGATGTTTGAGTTCCTTGTATTATTTTGGATATTAACTCCTTATCAGATATACGGTTAGCAAATATTTCCTCCTAATTTTATTAATGGGGAGAAATTGTCCCAATTTGTCTCTTTCATTCTGTTATTTCCTTTACTGCGCAGAAGCTTTTTAGCTTGATACAATCCTATTTGTCTGTTTTTATATTAGTTGCCTGTATTTTAGGAGTCAAATAAAATACAGACCACTGTCATGTAGCTTTTTTTCCTGTGTTTCTGCTAGTAGTTTTACAGTTTCTTGTCTTACATTTAAGTCTTTAATCCATTTTGAATTGATTTTTTTTTAACATGCTGTGGGTTAAGGTCCTTTTTGTCTCTTGCACTTGGATATCCAGTTTTCCCAACACTCTTATTTGAAGAGACTGTCCTTTTACCAATGTATTTTTTTTTGTCAACTTTGTCAAACATCCATTGGCCATAAGTTTGAGGATTCATTTATGGGCTCTTATCTGCTTGATAGGACAACATGTCCAATTTTAAGCCACTATTTGCTGTTTTGATTACTATAGCCTTGTAATACAGTTTTAAGTCAAGTGCATGATGACTGTGGCTTTCTTCTTTTTGTTCAAGATTATCTTGGCTATTCAGGTTCTTTTATAGGTCCATATGAATTTTGGAATTGTTTTTCTATTTATGTAAACATGACATTGGAATTTTGACAGGGAATAAATTGGATCTGTAAATTGCTTTGAGTAGTATTGACATTTAATAATGCTAATTTTGATTCATGAACAAGGAATATTTTTCCATATGTTTGTATCTCTTTCAATTTCTTTCATCATTGTTTCATAGTTTTAACTATACAGGTCTTTTACCTGCCTGATACATTTATTTTTAAATATTTTACTTTCATGATCCTATTGTAAATGGGATTTTCTTAAAAGTTTTTTTCAGGTAGATTTTTTTAAAAACCCTTTTTTTTTGGCCTTTATTTTAAGTTTAGGGAAAGAGGTGCAAGTTTGTTACACATGGAAATTGTATCATGGGGGTTTGTAGTACAGATTATTTCACCACCCAAGTATTAAGCGTAGCACTCATTAGTTATTTTTCCTGACCCTCTCCCTCCTCCCACCTTCCACCCTCCAATAGGCCCAGTGTGTGTTGTTCCTCTCTATATGTCCATGTGTTCTCATAATTTAGCTTCTACTTATAAGTGAGAACAAGTCATATTTGGTTTTCTGCTCCTGCGTTAATTTGCTAAGAATGAAAGTCCCACAAAAGTCCTAATCTTGTTCTTTTTATGGCTACATAGTATCCCATGGTGTATATGTGCCATGTTTTCTTTATTCAGTCTCTTATTGATGGGCATTTGGGTTGATTCCATGTCTTTGCTATTGTGAATAGTGCTGCAGTGAACATACACGTGCATGTATCTTTATAATAGAATGATTTATATTACTTTGGGTATATACCCAGTAATGGGATTGCTGAGACAAATGCTATTTCTGCCTCTAGGTCTTTGAGGAATAATGACACTGCCTTTCACAATGGTTTGAACTAATTTACACTCCCACCAACAGTGTATAAGCATTTCCTTTCTCTCTGCAACCTCACCAGCACTTCTAATTTTTAAAAGTTTTAATAGTAGCCATTCTGACTGGTGTGAGATGGTATCTCATTGTGGTTTTGATTTGCATTTCTCTAAAGATCAGTGTTGTTGAGCTTTTTTTCATATGCTTGTTGGCTGCATGCATGTCTTCTTTTGCGAAGTGTCTGTTCACGTCCTTTGCCCACTTTTTAATGGGGTTGTTTGCTTTTTTCTGTAAATTGTTTAAAGTTCCCTATAGATGCTGGGTATAAGACCTTTGTCAGATGCATAGCTTGGAAAAAATTTCTTCCACTCTGTAGGTTGCCTGTTTACTGTGTTGATAGTTCCTTTTTGCTGTGCAGAAGCTCTTTAGTTTAATTAGATCCCATTTGTCAATTTTTGCTTTTGTTGCAATTGCTTTTGGTGTCTTTGTTATGAAATCTTTACCCATTCCTATGTCCTGAATGGTATTGTCTGGGTTGTCTTCCAGGGCTTTTATAGTTTTGAGTTTTACATTTAAGTCTTTAATCCACCTTCAGTTAGTTTTTGTATATGGTGTAAGGAAGGAGTCCAGTTTCAATCTTCTGCATATGGCTAGCCAGTTATCCCAGCATCATTTGTTGAGCAGGGAATACTTTCCCCATTGCTTGTTTTTGTCAGGTTTGTCAAAGATCAGATAGTGGTAGGTGTGTGGTCTTCTTTCTCAGTTCTCTGTTCTGTTCCATTGGTCTACATGTTTGTTTTTCTACCAGTACCATGCTATTTTGGTTACTGTAGCTCTGCAGTATAATTTGAAGTCAGGTAGTGTGATGCCTCCAGCTTTGTTCTTTTTTGGTTAGGATTGCTTTGGCTATTTGGACTGTTTTCTGATTCTATAGGAATTTTAAAATAGTTTTATCTAGTTCTGTGAAGAATTTCACTGATAGTTATTAGAAATAGCATTTAAGGCCGGGTGCGGTGGCTCAAGCCTGTAATCCCAGCACTTTGGGAGGCCGAGACGGGCGGATCACGAGGTCAGGAGATCGAGACCATCCTGGCTATCAC
>NW_012114933.1:6087112-6170494 GCF_000951035.1 Colobus angolensis palliatus
TGGGAAATCTCTGTATCTTCCTCTCAATTTTGCTGACAGAGCAAGACTCCACCTCAAAAAAAAAAAAAAAAAAAGAAATAGCATTTAATTTATAGATTGGTTTAGGCAGTATGGCCATTTTTATGATATTGATTCTTTTTATCCATAAACACGGAATGATTTTCCATTTGCATGTATCATCTCTGATTTCTTTGGCAGTGCTTTGTAGTTCTCATTGTAGAGATCTTTCACCTCCCTGGTTAGTTGTGTTCCTAGGTATTTTATTCTTTTGTGGTAAATGTGAATGGTATTGCATTCCTGATTTGGCTCTTGACTTGACTGCTTTTGGTGTATAGAAATGTTAGTGATTTTTGCACATTGATTTTGTATCCTGATATTTTGCTGAAGGTGCTTATCAGCTTCAGCAGCTTTTGGGCTGAAATTATGGAGTTTTATAGATATAGGATCATGTTGTCTGTAAACAGGAATAGTTTGACTTCCTCTCTTCTCATCTGGATTCCCTTTGTTTCTTTCTCTTGCTTGATTTCCTTGGCCAGGACTTCCAATACTATGTTGAATAGGAATGGTGAGAGAGGGCATCCTTGTCTCGTGCCAGTTTTCAAGGGTAATGCTCTCAGCTTTTGCCTGTTCAGTATGATACTGGCTATTGGTTTGTCTTAGTGTTTTGAGGTATGTTCCTTCAATACCTAGTTTATTGAGAGTCTTTAACGTGAAAGGGTATTGAATTTTATTGAAATCCTTTTCTGCATCTATTGGGAAGCTACAGTATGGGGAGGGAGCAGGTGGGCTGGTGCATGGCCATAGGGCCACCTCACTGGAGATGTCCACTGGTCAGGCATGGTCTGCCAGTGCAGAAGCTAACGTGCAGGCTTCCAGGGTGCCCAAGACTGTCTGGTAAGCAGGCTTGGCCAGGTTGGAGCTCTGGAAGAGGCCAGCCAACCAAGGGGTTCTCAGGTCAGATCAGCCCCATATGATGGGCAAGATAATCAGCTCCAACAGTTCCCATAGGACTCGTCTCCTATGGGAGCAAGTTGAGCCTAGGGGGATAGCTGTCCATAGCTGTGCTCTGCTACAGATGCTCCCACATCAAACTTTCAGGGGTCCAAATCACCTGGCTTGCTACCCCTACCACTTCTCGGAGGAGCTCTCCCTACCAACTGGAGTGACCATAGTGGTCGAGTGTTCTCCTCCTGCCGGGGTTCCAGAGGCTGGTGGCGAGAACGGGTTGCTTCCTGCCAGTTTAACTCACCCATTTCCTCGGAGCTGTTGTGGCCTCAAAATGAGTCCCAGTGCTTGGTAGGCCCATGCAGGTTACCAGCTTTCTCCGCCTTCAGTCCAGCTTCTATGTCTTCCTTCCATTCACTCTCGGTGCCTTCCCTCTGAAGATCTGATAAAAGCACACCTATTGCCTTAGTGCCTCGGTGACAGCCTTTTCACCTGGCTGTGCTTAGACATCCATCTTGCCCTCATAAACCCTCCTGGCAAGGTTTTATATTATCAAGACATGTTTTGCTTATTTTGTAAATTAACAGCAATCTGGAAAGCTACCTGCCATCATCCAATGTTAGTGATAACGGAATGTCCAAATTGTTGTTCCTGTATAGAAATGTCACAGATTTGTGTATATTGATTTTATATTCTGCAGCTGCACTGAATACATTTATTATATATAACAGTTTTTTGACAGAGTCTTTAAGATTATCTATATATAGGATTATGTAATCTACAAAAACAGATAGTTTTACCTCTTTGTTTCTGATTTGTACACCTTTTCTTTCTTTTTCTTGCCTAATTGCTCTGGCTATAACTTACAGTACTATGTCGAATAGAAATGGTGAAAATGAACATCCTTGCATTGTAGGGGATCTTAGATGGAAAACTTCCAGTTTCTCCTCATTGAGTATAATGTTAGCTGTGTGTTTTCCATAAATGTCCTTGATTATGTTGAGGAACTTTCCTTCTATACATAGAGTGCTAAGAGATTTTATTAGAAAGTATGTTGAACTTTGTCAAATGCTTTTTTTTGCATTAATTGGTAAGATCATATGATTGCTTCTCAGTCTGTTAATATAATGCATCACATTGATTTATTTACATATGTTTAACCAAATTTGCATACCAAGAATAAATCCTATTTGATCATGATATGTAAACTTTTTTCAAAAATAACTTAATTTTATTGACTTTTTAAATGATTAGTCTTTATTTATTTCTGCTGTCATCTTTATCTTTTTCCCTCTGCTAAGTTTGGGTTTAGTTCTTGTATTTCTAGTTTCTTGAGGTGTAATATTAGACCATTTGGGATTTTTCTTCCTTTTTAATCTAGGCATTTTTTGCTATAAACTTACCTCTTAGAACTACTTCTGCTGCATCCCATAGGTTTAAGTATGTTGTGTTTTCATTTTCATTTGTCTCAAGTTATTTTTTAATTTCCCTTTTAATTTCTTCTTTGAGACACTGGCTAGTCAGGAGCATGTCATTTAATTTCCACCTATTTGTGAATTTTCCAAAATTTTTCTTGTTATTGGTTTCTAGTTTTATATCATTTTTGTTGGAAACAATACTTTGTATGATTTTGATCTTCCTAAATTTGAAAAGAGTTGTTTTGTGGCCTCTTGTATGGTCTATCCTAAATAAAGTTCCATGTGCAGTAGAGAAGAATGTGTATTTTGCTGTTGTTGGAAGGAAAGTTCTATATATATATTTTAGGTCCATTTTGTCTAAAGTACAACTCAATTCCAGTATTTCCTTATTAATTTTGTGTCTGGATGATTGGTCCATTGTTGATAGTGGAATATTGAAGTCCTCCACTATTATCATATTGCTATTTATTTCTCCTTTCTGTCCATTCATATTTGCTTTGTATATTTAGGTGCTACAATGATGAGTGCATATATATATACATATTTATGTAACAACTTAAATATATATACATATTAAATATATATATACACACACAATTAATCAGGAGAATGTAACAACTTAAATAAATATACATATATTTAATATAATATATATAGGTAATATCTATGTGCTTCCTATAAGATATTCATGTTAGCCTGAAGGAAACAGGTATACTGAAAGTAAAAGGATAGAAGAGGATAGTCCATGCAAATGGTAACTAAAAGCAAGCAAGAGTGGCTAGACTTAGACAAAATATACTTCAAATCAAAAACTGTTATAAGAGACAAAGTAGGTTATTATTTAATGACAAAGGGCTCAATTAATCAGGAGGATGTAACAACTTAAAAATATATATATATATATATTTCTTTAAGAAGCTACAAACTAGCTGTTCATTCTTAAATTGAGAAATCATTACATATTTTGGCATAGCAAATGATTTTAGGTTTTTCATCCACTGATAACAATTATGATTGCCTGACTCCTCTATCACACCACTAAACTTTGTGACATGGCTATAGGCCTCCTGAAATTTATAAGTAATAGTCTGTCCTAAAATTGGCATTAGTTTTCCAGGCATTTGAAGGAAGAATCTTCTTTAGAAATTTTGGCTTTAATTCTTAAAACTTTCTTATAATGGAAATTTCATAATGTTCACAAAGGCCAAAATAAAAACAGAATGAAAAGCTTAAAGTAAAAGGCTATAAAAAAGAACACTGTTTTTGTACAGCTATACAATGTGTTTGTGTTTTAAGCTAACTGTTATCACAAAATGATCAAAAGTTAAAGAAAATTTAAAAGTAAAATGTTACAGGAAGCTAAGGTTAATTTATTATCGAAGGAAGAAAAATATTTTTAATATATTTAATGTAGCCTAAGTGTATGGTGTTTGTAAAGTCTACAGGAATGTACAGCAACATCTTAGGCCTTCACATTTACTCACCACTCACTCACTGACTCACCCAGAGAAACTTTCAGTTCTGCAAGCTTTATTCATTGTAAGTGCCCTATACAGGTGTACCATGTTTTATCTTTAATAGTGTATTCTTACTATACCTCTTCTATGTTTAAATATTTTTAGATACACAAATACAATCATGTGACAGTTGCTTACAGTATTCAGTATAGCAACATGCTGTACAGGCTTGTAGCTTAGAAGCAATAGGCTATATCATATAGCTTAGGTGTGTACTAGGCTATAGGTTTGTGTAAGTACACTATAACATTCACATCATGGCCGGGCGCAGTGGCTCACACCTGTAATCCCAGCACTTTGGGAGGCCAAGGTGGGCAGATCACAAGGTCAGGAGATCGAGATCATCCTGGCTAACATGGTGAAACCCAGTGTCTACTAAAAATACAAAAAATTAGCTGGGCGTGGTAGCACATGCCTGTAGTCCCAGACACTTGGGATGCTGAGGTAGGAGAAGCGCTTGAACCTGGGAGGCAGAGGTTGCAGTGAGCCGAGGTCGCGCCATTGCACACCAGCCTGGGCAACAGAGCGAGACTCTGTCTCAAAAAAAAAAAAAAAAGAAAAAAAGAAAAAAAAAATTCACACCATGACAAAAACTGCCTGGTGATGTATTTCTCAGAGCATATCCTCACAGTTAAGCAGTGCATGACTGTATATATGACCACCATTTGATCATTCCTTCCTTCCTTGCTTCTCTTCTTAGATGAGTCATTACCTTCTCTCGAAAGCCATTATAAGCCACCTGATCTAGAGTAACTCCCTCTGCTTCTCCCCCTAGCCAGTCCCATGCCATGGGATATTCTCTTCTTTCAAGGAAACGCTTTCCAATAATGTAAGAAGATTGTCTGCTTTTCTTACATTTTTTTCTTGTTTTCTGTTAAATGCTATATAATAGATGCTCAATAAATATTTGATAAATGAGGAAGTATTTGCTGCTCACCGATAAGATTCAGGAGGCACTATACTGGCCCAGTTCTTCCTAAACCCAGCTGTGTATCAAAAATTACCCAGGAAGCTTTCAAAAATCTTAGTTATCAGGAACCCATTCGTGGAGATTTGATTCAAGTAGGTATGCTTTATTCACTGGTATTTCCGTAGAACAGCATGTGGCATATAACTAGACTTCAATAAACAGTAAGTATTCGTATAATCATTACTCATTATGAGTAATTTTCTTGGGGTAACCTTCAACCTGGTTTCCTGCCTCCAGTTGCTCCCCTATCCTGAAATGCTCTTACCCTTCCATTTCACCTTCCATCTCACCTGTGGAATGCTTTTCTGAATCAGCAAGCTGAACACGACACTATCCTGCATAAAACTGGTCCATTATTCTCTGTCTTCTTCAGGATGAAGTTCAAAAGTCTTATCAAGTGAGCAGGACCTTTTAAAATCTGGCCCAGGTTACCTTTCTAACACTGAACTTCTCCCAGAACACCATGCTTGTTTATTCTTCCATTCCTTTGCATATGTTATTTCTTTCGCCTAGAATGTTCTTTTTCCATTTTTATATGTCAGAATCCTTTTACTTCTTTTTAGACATAAGTCTAACGTCACCTTCACCAGGAAGCCCTTTCTGAATTTCTCAGGCTTGGTCAGCACTTAGCACAAAACTTGTTTTACATTAAGAATTAAAGGCAAGTATTATTATTATTTATCCAGGTATGGTATGAGTTGTGATTATTTTGGAGATCTGTTTAATTATTATTCTCTAATGAGAAACTACAGGCAAAAGCTGAGTAAATTGAAGATTAAACTCTAACTACTTAGCTAAGGAATTTACTTTATTATCCTATCTTTCTTTTTTCTTTTTTTATTATATTTTAAGTTTCGGGATACATGTGCAGAACGTGCAGGTTTGTTACATAGGTATACATGTGCCATGGTGGTTTGCTGCACCCATCAACTCTTCATCTACATTAGGTATTTCTCCTAATGCTCACCCTCCCCTTGTCCCCCACTCCCCGATGGGCCCCAGTGTGTGATGTTCCCCTCCCTGTGTCCATGTGTTCTCATTGTTCAACTCCCACTTGAGTGAGAACATGTAGTGTTTGGTTTTCTGTTCCTATGTTGGTTTGCTGAGAATGATAGTTTCCAGCTTCATCCATGTCCCTGCAAAGGACATGAACTCATCCCTTTTTATGGCTGCATAGTATTCCATGGCTTATCCTACCTTGCTATTGACTCTCCAACAACAACGTGAAACCTTGAGGAAATTTTTCTCTCAGAGACATATTCTGTGACTGTCAGGTCAGTGTATTCTCATAAACAGTATCATGACGTATCATTTGAAGATGAAAGTGAGGTATTTGAATGGTTCCTAATTAGCTGTGGTCTTGCCATGAGATGGCACACTTGGCATGTGCCATTTCCTGTGAATTAGCATGCTGTGGGGCAAAACTTTTCCTGAAATCATCTAGGTTTGAGTCATAGTTCTTATGCTACCTAGCTTTGTGCTCTTGGGGAAGCCATTTTCTATCTCTGAGCCTGTTTTATCATCTGTCGAATTAGGATAATGACTAAATAACGGCCCTCCCTGCTTCCAGTGGGTTTCGTTTCTAGCCTCCAAATTCTTTAGTTTTTTGAATCACATTTTAGAGAAGGCTTTTTTACAAAAGTATTCTGATATAAATTGAGACACTGTAAAATTTTATGGGTTAAAACCCAGAAAAATTCTTCGAGCTAGGGAATTATGTTCATCACATTGATTTGAAAATTCTTCCAAGTAAAAGTTTCCAATGGCAGAGGAAAGTGAATGTATACTCCTGACGGAGTTAGGTACGGCACGAAGCAGCAGCTGCAAGCCCTGAAATTTTTGAAGACTTCTCATTATCTTAAAAAATATATGATTTAAAAAATTTACCCTACAATATATTCATTTTCATTCCACATAAAATGTCTTTCCACTTCAAACCTTCAAGTGACTGTAATATTCTAGGAAGACATTTCATGTTTATCTTTGAGGGGCACGTCCAGTGATATAAGTATGAGAGGCCTGATTTTCACGTGTTATCATTAGTGGGTGATGCAGAGAGAAAGGCAGTTATATGTAGTACCTAAAAATTGATTTGAGAAGATTGTGTATTTGTAGAATGTGTCTTATGTTTTTCTTCAGTCATCCATTTTATCACTTCATTGAAGCATCTAAATAGCTTTCTTATTTCCCTTAATAGGGAAAAAAAAGCATGACACTATGGTTACTTGTGTTCTTATATGGAAAATGCTGCATGTTTTGTTAAATTTGGTTTTCTAGCTGGTTTTATGATCGGAAAAATCAACATGAACTTTTACTTCCTTGGGCTAGGATTTTAGCTGGCAATGTTAAGCCTTCAAAGTGAAGGCCTACATTCATCATTGCAGGGAATATTTAGAGGAGTTCTTCCCATTTTCCCTCTCTGCCTCATGCCTACCCTTGCCAATGCCTTGAATGGCAGGACAGAGAATTTTGGGGAGACAATTTCCCAGTTTCAAGGTTACCAAAATATAAAGGCTGATGCTTCCCATGGAAAGACTTTCCAGTTCTTTCAGTAAAGCAAAAACCAACTGCCACCTTTTTGAAAAACTGTGGCAAACATGTATCAAAGCTTCATAATGTAAAAGCAAGTAATCAATTTCACTTTGCCAAGGTCAAGGCAAAGTAGGTTCCAGAGAGGTATCTGGGCTGCCAATAGTACATTGCTTTGTACATGAGCATTTATCTACTCTTGGTGCCAATATCTCTACATCTGGCTGAGGGTCTGGGATGCAAAGCTAATAAAGAGAAGCACCAGGGAGCATCTTTGCACTAATGGGATGCAGGATTTCATTCTTGGAAACTCCCTTTCAAGTTAACATGAAACAAACAACTACTGGGCTCTGGAGCTGGCTCTTAGCGGTTCTGCATATTCAGTGGCACGTGTTTCTCTATGCGGCTCATGGAGGCAGGTGTGCCAATCTCTATAGTGTAACCAGCCATCTATTAGGTACATTTTTGGAGGTAGTGTGATGAAGCAGCTATGTGACGGCTGATCATCTTGCTGACTGGAATGCTGTGCTTCTGTCATTTGACTGTATCTGAAAGACTCTCAATCATGCTAGGCCAAGTCTGCCACTGAGGTATGACTCCTTGCTCTGCTGCGTCCCCATAGCCTGTCAAGAAGCTCATTTGAGGACTGTACAAAGACTTTGGATTTCCAGATGAGCTTTTCAAATATGGCATACCTGCAATGGTGACGACTCTCCACTCCATAAACACAGCTTTACGTGGGAGGATTGAAAAATGAATAAACATTGGCTATGAAGACTTAGAGACTTCATTTCCTTCCCTAAATGCTATTCAGAGATTGTCCCTTTTAGGAACAACCATTTTCTCATCACTGATGTAACAAGACCAGGGGACTAGACATAAAGAGATGAGGAGCAGTGGAAAATGCTGGGTCAGGTGTGCAGCCTGGATCCTCGTGGCATAGATGTGAAGTTCGTACTCAGGCCCAACTGTTTGCTAGTCTAAGTAAACTACACATGATGACTTTTCCACATGAATTTTAAGAAGCAATCCGTGCAGCACACACACACACAAACACACACACATATACAAGGTTTTACTTCTAATTAAAACTAATTTCATCTTACATTCAAGGTTCTGTCTTTTTTTTTTTAAAGAATTTCCAGGTTCCTTTAACCCTGTGCTAATGCAAGAGCATTCTATATATATCACTGTTTCCCTTGCCTCTTCTCATCACTTGGCGAGAAAATTCACCTTAATCAACAGCAATTCTCACTAAAAGCTGAGCTTGGTATTTGTGAACACAGCTGGTTGGCTCCAACCTATCTTCCTAGCCTCATTCTTTTAATCTTCTTCACTCAGTGACACTTCGTAAATTCTTACCTCTAGTCCTTCACTCATCATCTTTGAGAAAGTAACATGGGAAAGTGCATGGCAGAGTGCCTGGCAAATAGTTGGCATTGTGTGAATGGTATCTGGATGTTTTCCCCTCACCTTAACCCTTGCCCACTTGGCCCATCTTTCAGTTTCTTATTCAATGGCCACCTTCTTTATGAGGACCTGCTATTACTAATAAAACCTTTATAGCTCCCCAGGTTAGAAAGTAAAATGACATCCATTTTATCCTCATAACAATTATAAAGGTAGGCTTGCTTTCTCTATTTCACATAAGGGGAAACTGAGGTTCACGGAGTGAAGTAACTGGCCATGCCCATATAACTAATAAATTACAGAGCTGAAAATTGACCATGACTTTGTATAACTATAAAAGAAAAAAGTATAGAACCAACATCACCAAGTACTACTCAGAACCTGGGGTAAAGATTCAACTTCTAAGTTTTGTTTCTTTTCTTTTTTTGAGACGGAGTCTTGCTCTGTCGCCCAGGCTGGAGTGCAGTGGCCGGATCTCAGCTCACTGCAAGCTCCGCCTCCCGGGTTTACGCCATTCTCCTGCCTCAGCCTCCAGAGTAGCTGGGACTACAGGCGCCCACCACCTCACCCGGCTAGTTTTTTTTGTATTTTTTAGTAGAGACGGGGTTTCACCGTGTTAGCCAGGATGGTCTCGATCTCCTGACCTCGTGATCCGCCCGTCTCGGCCTCCCAAAGTGCTGGGATTAAAGGCTTGAGCCACCGCGCCCGGCCTGCTTCTTTTCTTTCTCACTGAAGTGAATGTGTTGAATATTTGTAAAATTTTAACAAACTCCCAGATTATTTTTAATGAAAAATGAAAATAAGCCTTTGCCTTTTTCGCTCTGAGTGGATAATTGAAGTCTAGACTGTAAAAAACAAAAAAAAAGGTCACATCATATCACATGACTTGACTTCTGACTTTATTTTTTGTATCTTTTCATCTGCTCATTTTTCTCCTATATTGCCAGTCAGCCTGGTTGCTGTGTCAGTGAAGTATGGCATATTTTTGCTACTGTTATCACATAAGAATTAGAGATTTTAAGAAAAGGAGCTTTTTCTGTGTACTTAACAGTCTCTCTTCAAAAAGGAAAAAAAAATGTATATCAAGATTGCCATTGGACAAAAGATGTGTCAGGTAAACTTTAGTAATGCTAGTGACGAGCATGAGCGGCCCCTTCTAGAGATCAAGATATCTGCCCAAGATGACATGATCCCATATCTAGAAAACCCCATCGTCTCAGCTCAAAAGTTTCTTAAGCTGATAAACAACTTCAGCAGGATACAAAATCAATGTGCAAAAGTCACTAGAATTTCTATATACCAACAACAGGCAAGCTGACAGTCAAATCACGAATGAACTCCCATTCATGATTACCACAAAAAGAATAAAATACCTAGGAATACAACTAACAAGGGAAGTCAAAGACCGCTTCAAAGAGAACTACAAACCACTGCCCAAAGAAATCAGAGATGACACAAATGGAAAAACATTCCATGTTCACAAATAGGAAGAATCAGTATTATAAAAAGCAATTTATAGATTCAATGCTATTCCCATTAAACTACTATTGACATTCTTCACACAATTTGGAAAAAAAACTATTTTACAATTCACATGGAACCAAAAAAAGAGCCCAAATAGCCAAGGAAATCCTAAGCAAAAAGAACAAAGCTGGAGGCATCATGCTACCTGATTTCAAACTATACTGCTATAGGTCCACAGTAATCAAAACTGCATGGTACTGGTACAAGAACAGATACATAGACCAATGGAATAGAATAGAGAACCTAGAAGTAAGACCACACACCTACAACCACCTGATCTTCTACAAACCTGACAAAACAAGCAATGGGGAAAGGATTCTCCATTTAATAAAATGGTGCTGGGGGAATTGGTTAGCCATATGCAGAAAATTGAAGCTGGACTTCTTCCTTATATCATACAGAAAAATTAACTCAAGATGGATTAAAGACTTAAATGTAAAACCCCAAACTATAAAATCCCTAGAAGAAAGCGTAGGCAGAACCATTCAGGACGTAGGAATGGGCAAAGATTTCATTACAAAGACAGCAAAAACAATTTCGACAAAAGCAAAAATTGAAAAATGAGATCTAATTAAATGAAAGAGCTTCTGCACAGCAAAGGAAACTATCAACAGAGTAAATAGACAACCTACAGAATGGGAGAAAATGTTTGCAATCTATGCATCTGACAAAGGTCTAATATCCAACATCTATAAGGAACTTAAACAAATTTACAAAACAAAAACAAAAAAAATCCAAACCCCATTAAATATGGGCAAAGGACATGAACAGACATTTCTCAAGAGAAGACATACGTGTAGCCAACAAGCATATGTAAACAATCTCAACATAACTGATCATTAGAAAAATGCAAATCAAAACCACAATGAGATACCATCTCACACCAGTCAGAATGGCTATTATTAAAAAGTCAAGAGACAACAGATGCCGGCGAGGTGGTGGAGAAAAAGAAATACTTATACACTGTTGGTGGGAGTGTAAATTAGTTCAACCATTGTGGAAGATGGTGTGGCAATTCCTCAAAGACTTAAAGGCAGAAACACTATTCAACCCAGCAATCCCATTTCTGGGTATATACCCAAAGGAATATAAATTATTCTGTTATAAAGATACATGTGTATGTTGATTGTAGCACTATTTATAATAGCAAAGGCATGGAATCAACCCAAATGCTCATCAATGATAGACTGGATAAAGAAAATGTGGTACATATGAAATACTATGCAGCCATAAAAAGGAACAAGACCATGTTTTTTACAGGAACATGGATGGAGCTGGAGACCATTATCCCTAGCAAACTAACACAGGAGCAGAAAACCAAATACCGTGTGTTCTCACTTATAAGTGGAAGCTGAATGATCAGAACACATGCACACATGAGAGGGAGTAACACATGGGGCGGGTTGGAAGGTGTGGGCTGGGAGGAGGGAGAGCATCAGGAAGAACAGCTAATGGATGCTGGGCTTAATACCTGAGTGGTGGGATAATCTGTGCAGCAAACCACATTGGCACACGTTCACCTATGTAACAAACCTGTACATCCTGCACATGTATTCCTGAACTTAAAAGTTGGAAAAAAAATCTGCTCAGTCTGATCATTATCTGATCACTATCTTTCTTCCCAGCTGGGAAGCTATGTAATATAAACTCACCAAGGGAAGATGAATAGATGAATGAAATAGATACTATTCCACTGCAAAATATAGTTGAAGTGAAGTTACAACTTCAGGAAAAATGATGCCAATTTCTAGATTCAGAAGGAGAATATAAAGCAAGTCATTAATGTGCAAAACAGATTTGTAAGAGATAACTGAGCATTTCAAAGTACAATTGAGGTGCTAGCAAATCAGAGGGAAATTTTTACTACTCATTTTCTGAATGTTCAAGGGAGAGCTGATGATAAAAATATGACAAAATTCTTCCTGAAACTTCTGTAAACGTTGAGAGCGAAGATGGCTTTTTTAAGTCAGAAAAGGATTTAGCAGAACAGCTATGGAAAGGAACTCAACCCAGGGTTTCCGGCCACGATTATGTTTTTCATCACCAGGCACTTTAATGATGAAAGAATTTAATGAGTCAAAACACTTATTTCCAGTCCGGAAATTTAAGAATTGTGGGTGGTGGATGTAGGGGTGGAAATAAGTAACTCCAGAATTTAAACAGGGTTGCATTTTGGTGTAATAACCAGGTGTCACTGACGGGATTTGGAATGTGCACATACTTACGGAAACTAAATAATACCAAAGTATTTTAACATCTTTATTGACATTGATTTGATTTGTTTATTTAATGTTGTTAAGGTAGTTTTCCCTGGGAAACAAGGAGCTGGTATTTGGTCTGATTTAATATTCACAACAACCTCTTGTGGTTAAAGAAACTATTACTAATATATTTATTTTACAGTTGAAGGCACTGGAGCTCAGAGAGGGGAAGTTATTTGCATAAGTTTTATTTTTTATTAAATAAGCATTTTTGAGCCCATAATATATGCAAGAACCTGTGATATGAAGATATGAACATGAATAATTTTAAAATGACTAAGCTAAATGATTGTTCTCAAGGCAATTATCTTCTACTACAAAAGACGCACAAGTAGAAAAATAGCTGCAATGCAACAGATGCTAAAATAAAGACATAATATGAAGAGAGCGAAGAGAAGTGAGGATATTTAGCTCTACATTTTGGAGAAATTTGGGGGGAGCTCTTTAAAAAGGTTTCACAGAAGAAATAAAACCTTAGCTAACTTTCATAGAGTAACAAGGCGATTGTTAGGAAAGCATAATAGGAAATGGTATGATAGATGAAACAGCTCTAGAGATCTGTGCTTTTTTTTTTTTTTTTTTTTTTTTCGAGACGTAGTTTCACTCTTGTTGCCCAGGCTGGAGTGCAATGAAACGATCTCGGCTCACCGCAACCTCTGCCTCCCGGGTTCAAGCGATTCCCCTGCCTCAGCTTCACGAGTAGCTGGGATTACAGGCATGCGCCACCATGCCCAGCTAATTTTGTGTTTTTAGTAGAGATGGGGTTTCTCCACATTGGTCAGGCTGGTCTCGAACCTCTGACCTCAGGGGATCTGCCCACCTCAGCCTCCCAAAGTGCTGGGATTACAAGCATGAGCCACCGCACCCTGTGCTTCTTAGTGCATATGAGTAGCCTGGAGATCTTGTCAAAAAACTGATTTTGAGTCAGTGAGTGTGGTGTGGAGCCTGTGATTGTGGATTTCTAACAAAGTTCTCAGGTGATGTTGATGCTCTCTGTCTTGGGCACCCACTTGGAATAGCAATGTGCTAAAAGCACAGACTGAGAAGTCCTCAGCAGGTTTCAGCCTGAGGTCCACCAGTGTTAGACTCTGGATAAAGATAGCCCCAAGGAAAACTAAAATGTAAGGTTTGAGAAAAGGGAAAAGACACTAAGAAGCAGTAGAAAGATAGCAGGGAAACCAAAAAAGAATGGTATTTTAGAACACAAAGTTCTAAGACAGAAGCAATCAATTGAGTTAACTGTTCTAGAAAGTTCAAGTTAGTAAGAGTTAGAAATACTCATTGAATTGAGCATGTAAATGATCAATGTTTTCCATCCCAAATAGTTACTATGTAATACCCTTGGACTGTGCTGTTGGGTATGATAGTGACTAGACATACGTGGCTACTGACTACTTAAAATGTGGCAATTGTATATTAATTAAGTGAGCTGTAAGTATAAAATACACAGTGTTTTTGAAAACCTAGTAAAAAGTAATATGTAATATTTTCCTTGTAATTTTTATATTGATAACTTATTCAAATTATATTTTTGCTACACTGTACTAAAATATGTTATTGACCTTAACCTGAATTGTATCTATTCTTTTCATACTTTTAAAATGTGGCTCCTAGACGTTTTTAAAGTACCTATGTGGCTCACACAGTGGCTCACATTATAATTCGATTGCATGGTGGTGATCTAGGCAGATAAAAATTGGGCCAGGAGTGAAAGGAAGCCAGAATGTACATACAGTGACTTAAGGGAAATTTAGGATCAGTGTAGGAAAGGATTTTCAGACGGCAGAGAAGGGAGCATGTTTATATATTAAAGGTAAAGAGCTAATATAGGGAAGATGTTAAAGACAAACAAGAAAGAGGTCACAACTGATAAATTATGGAGTGGTTATTGAAAACTATGCCTGATGCAAGAGCCAGGACTTTTGATTCATTATGCAACATAAATTACTCAAATTTGAAGAGAAAACATACATCTATTCATAAGCTCTAGAACAATTTAACAGCACAGAAATTACTTATTTATGTATTTATTTATTTTTGAGACAGAGTTTCACTCTTGTCACCCAGGCTAGAGTGCAGTGGTGTGATCTTGGCTCACTGCAACCTCTGCCTCCTGGGTCCAAGCGATTCTCCTGCCTCAGCCTCCTGAGTAGCTGGGATTACAGGTACCTGGCACCACACCCAGCTAATTTTTGTATTTTTAGTAAAGACGGGGTTTCACTATGCTGGCCAGGCTGCTCTCGAACTCCTGACCTCAGGTAAACCACCTGCCTCAGCCTCCCAAAGTGCTGGGATTACAGGCGTGAGGCACTGTGCCTGACTGAAATTACATATTTATTAAAGATTTAAACACATTGTAAAACAACAGGGATCTGGTGCTTTTATTGAGATGGTTTTGATAATTTTTTCAATTCTTCCACATTTATTACAAATTTTCTACTTCTTGAGCCAGTTTTAATAATTGTTAAATACATTTTATCTATTTCCTTGATAAATTTGTACCATTTAACATTACATTATAACTACTATTTTTACAAAATAATGTGGTACGGTGGTTATAGCCTGTCCCCCAACCACGTTATTGCTGATCCTGAATGGATTAAACTTGGCAGATATTTGTCCATTTTATTAGTATTTTGAAATGACCAGTTCTTGCATTTCTTACTTTCTGCTGCTCATCTCTGTATCCCAATTGCTATTCTTTCTTTTATCATTATTGGCTCCTTCCTACTGCCTTTGATTTTGTTTTTGTGTTAAACTGTGTAATTTTTATTTCTAGATTTTTTTTTTTTTTTTTTTTTTTTGAGACGGAGTCTCGCTCTGTCGCCCAGGCTGGAGTGCAGTGGCGGGATCTCGGCTCACTGCAAGCTCCGCCTCCCGGGTTCACGCCATTCTCCTGCCTCAGCCTCCCGAGTGGCTGGGACTACAGGCGCCGCCACCTCACCCGGCTAGTTTTTTGTATTTTTTAGTAGAGACGGGGTTTCACCGTGTTCGCCAGGATGATCTCGATCTCCTGACCTCGTGATCCGCCCATCTCGGCCTCCCAAAGTGCTGGGATTACAGGCTTGAGCCACCGTGCCCGGCCGATTTTTTTTTTTTTTTTTAGATGGAGTCTCGCTCTGTCCCCCAGGTTGGAGTGCAGTGGTGCGATCTTGGCTCACTGCAACCTCCGCCTCCCAGGTTCAAGCAATTCTCTGCCTCAGCCTCTCGAGTAGCTGGGATTACAGGTGCCCACTACCACGCCCAGCTACTTTTTTTTTTTTTTTTTTGTATTTTTAGTAGAGATGGGGTTTCACCATCTTGGCCAGGTTGGTCTTGAACTCCTGACCTTGTGATCCATCCACCTCGGCCTCCCAAAGTGCTGCGATTACAGGCGTGAGCCACCGCATGAGCCACCCGGCCTATTTCTAGATTCTTTAGTATTGATTTTATTTTTAGCTTTGTGAGTAGAATGCTGAGTGAAAAGTTTTAATTAAAAAAATTGGTATTTATAATAAAATTATTTAAAACTGTAAATTTTTCTTTAAATATATCTTTGATGGCAACTCAGATGAGTTAGCATGCAGTCATTTTATCATTATGTACCAAATCGCTTGTATTTGGCATTCTGATTTTCTTTCTTCAACAGTTATTTTAGAAGAGCCTTTTAACATTTTTCAAGTGATTTTTTGCTTTATTTTTAAAAATTTAGCCTCTCATTTTATTTCAGGTAATTTAAGTATTTGGTTTGTAATATTACTACTTTGACTATATATATATATATATATAATTTATATATATGTATAAATTCTTTTTGAGACAAGGTCTCACTTTGTTGCCCAATCTGGAGTGCAGTGGCATGGTCATGGCTCCTTGCAGCCTCAACCTCCCTGGGTTCATGTGACCCTCTCACATCAGCCTCCCAAGTAGCTGGACTATAGGTGTGCACCACCATGCCTGGCTAATTTTTTAATATTTTTTGTACAGACGGAGTTTCGCCATGTTGTCTAGGCTGGTCTAAAACTTCTGGGCTCAAGTGATCTGACTGGCTCAGCCTCCCAAAGTGCTAGGATGACAGGTGTGAGCCACCGTGCCTGGCCTGATCTACATATATTTAATGTTTGAAAATATTTACTAGACTTGGAAAAAACATTTCAGGGTAAATACGAAAAGGTTCCTGTTTGTCTTTTGTTAATCTTTAAATCATTTGATTGTCTTTTTGTTGTCTCCAAGAAGTACAGACATACCTCATTTTATTGCATTTTGCTTTAGTGTGCTATGCATATATTGCATTTCTTACCAATTGAAGGTTTGTGGCAACTTTGCATCAAGCAAGTCTATTGACAGCATTTTTCCAACAGCATGTCTTCGCTTTGTTTCTCTGTGTCACATGTTCTTAATTCTCAAAGTATTTCAAATTTTTTCATTATTATTATATCTACTATGGTGATTTGTGATCAGTGATCTTTAATGTTACTATTGTAATAGTTTTGGAGCACCAAGAACTGCACCCAAATAAGATGACGAAGTTAATAGATGTGAGTGTTCTGACTGCTCCACCGATCAGCCATCCCCTGAATTTATGTACCTCTCCTTAGGCCTTCCTATTTCCTGAGACAGAACAGTATTCAACCTAGGTCAGTTAATAACCCTACAACAGTTTCTAAGTGTTCAAGTGAGAGGAAGAGTTGTACATCTCTCACTTAAATCAAAGCTAGAAATGATTAAGCTTAGGGAAGAAGGCATGTCAAAAGCTGATACTGGCCAAAAGCTAGGACTCTTGCACCAAACAGCCAAGTGGTGAATGCAAAGGAAAAGTTATTGAAGGAAATTTAAAGTGCTTCTCCAGTGAACACATGAGTGATAAGAAAGAAAGGTAGCATTATTGCTGATATGAATAAAGTTTTAATGATCTGAATAAAGAATGAAATCAGCTACAACATTCCCTCAGACCAAAGCCTAATCCAGAGCAAGACCCTAACTCTCTTTAATTCTACGAAGGCTGATAGAGATGAAGAAGCTGCAGAAGAAAAGTTTGAAACTAGAATAAATTGGTTTTTGAGACTGAAGAAAAGAAGCCATCTCCATAACATAAAAGCACAAAATAAAGTAGTCAGTGCCTATGTAGAAGATCCAGTAAGTTATCCATATGATCTAGCTAAGATCATTGATGAAGATGGCTACACTACAAAACAGATTTTCAAAGTAGATGAAACATCTAATTCTGTTAGAAGAAGGTGCCATCTAAGACTTTCATAGCTAGAGAGGAGAAGTCAATCCCTGGCTTCAAAGCCTCAAAGAATAGGCTGACTCCCTTGTTAGAGGCTAATACAGCTGGTGACTAAGTTAAAGGCAATGCTCATTTACCATTTCAAAAGTCCTAGGTCCCTAAAGAATTATGCTAAATCTACTCTGCTAGTACTCTATAAGTGGATCAACAGAGCCTGAAAGATAGCCCATTTATTTGCAGCATGGTTTACCAAATATTCTACGGTCTACTAAATATTCTAAGCTAACTGTTGAGACCTACTGCTCAAAAAAAAAGATTCCTTTGAAAATACTACAGTTGATTGACAATGCACCTAGTTACCTACAAGATCTGATGGAAATCTACAATATGATTCATGTTGTTTTCATGCCTGCTAATACAACATCCATTCTGTAGTCCATGAATAATGGAATAATTTTGATGTTTGAGTCTTATTATTTAAAAAATATATTTTATAAGGCTAAAAGAATGATTCCTCTGATAAATGGGTCTAAACAAAGTAAGCTGAAAACCTTCTGACTAGGTTTCATCATTCTACATGGCATTAAGAACATTTGTGAGGCTGGGCACGGTGGCTCATGCCTGTAATCCCAGCACTTTGGGAGAGCAAGCCAGGCAGATCACGAGGTCAGGAGTTTGAGACCAGCCTGGCCCAACATAGTGAAGCTGCGTCTCTACTAAAAATACAAAAAATTAGCTAGGCATGATGGCGGGTGCCTATAATCCCAGCTACTCGGGAGGTTGAGGCAGGAGAATCGCTCGAACCTGGCAGGCAGAGGTTGCAGTGAGCCGAGATCACGCCATTGCACTCCAGCCCAGGCAACAGCGCGAGACTCCGTCTCAAAAAACAAAAAAACAAACAAACAAAAAAAATTGTGATTCACAAGAGAAGTTCAAAATAAAAACATTAATAGGAGTTTTGAAGAAGTTGATTCCAACTCTCATGAATGAAGAGTTCAAGATTTCAGGGTAGGAAGTCACTGCAGATGTGGTGGGAAAAAAACTGGAATTAGAAGTAGAGTCTGAAGATGAGACTGAATTGCTACAATACAACTTTTTAATGGATGAAAAGTTGCTTTTTGTGGATGAGCAAAGAAAGTGGTTTCTTGAGATGAAATCTGCTTTTGGTGAAGGCGCTGCATAAACATTGTTGAAATGACCACTGAGGATTTAGAATATTTCATAAACTTCGTCAATAAAGCGGTGACAAAGTTTGAGATTTTCGACTCCAAATTTGAAAGTAGTTCAACAGTGGGTAACATGCTATCAAACAGCATCACATGCTAAAAGAAAATCTTCAGTGAAAGGAAGAGTCAATCGATGAGACAAAATTAGTTGCTGTCTTGTTTTAAGAAAATACCACATCCATTCCAACCTTCAGCAACTATCACTCTTACCAGTCAGTAGCCATCCACATCAAGGCAAGACCCTTTACCAGGAAAAAATTATGACTGGCTGAAGACTCAGATGATTGTTAGCATTTTTTATCAATAAAGTATTTTTTAAATTAAGGTATGTACATTTTTTTAGATATAATTCTATTGCATATTTAATAGACTACAGTATAGTGTAAACCTAACTTTTATGTTGATATAGTTTGGCTGTGTCCCCACTCAAATCTCATCTTAAATAGTCGCTCCCATAATTCCCAGGTGTAGTGGGAGGGAACCAGTGGGAGGTAACTGAATCATGCGGGCGGGTTTTCTCTATGCTGCTCTCACGATAGTGAATAGGTCTCACAAGATCTGATGGTTTTAAAAACCAGAGTTTCCCTGCACACAATCTCTTGCCTGCTGCCATGTAAGATGGGCCTTTGCTCCTCCTTCACCTCCTCCATGATTGTGAGGCCTCCTCAGTTATGTGGAACTGTGAGTCCATTAAACCTCTTTTTCTTTACAAGTTACACAGTTTTGGGTATTTCTTCATAGCAGTATGAAAATTAACTAATATGCATTGGGAAACCAAAAAATTTGTGTGCCTTGCCTTATTGCCATATTCATTTTATTAAAGTTTCTGGAACTGAACTCACAATGTCTCTGAGGTATATTTTTATTAATTACTGCCACTTAAAAATTAGCAATCTTGTTTTTGTCTTTCAAAATATTTTTTAGTCTTAGATTATCATCATATTTGTTTGCTCTTGTTATTTTCTAATTGCATTTATTAAAAACTAAAATTACAGGTACAAGACTTAATAATTCAGAGCTCTTTCCATTCAGTCAGTACACGGCCTTAATATTATGTGGAAAGTATAGATCAGAAAGGAAAAGTATGAACTAGGAAGAAAGAAAAGCATTTGGATTAGTTAATAGAAATAGAAGGAGTGAAATTAGTAAATTGAGGACTAATTATTTAGGTCAGCTGGACCCTGAGGCAACACAGATACCTCTGGGGGGAAAAGACAAACATAGAGAGTAAACAGAGCTGAGGAATGACTTGTGTTCTTCTAATGACAAGAATGCTGATGGTCAAGAGGAGAATAAGAATCTGAATACAAGAGGTTGTAGGTCTTGGTCAAAGCTGCACAGCCCATATTTCATTCTCAGTTGTTTTAGCACTAGATCTTGCTTTTTATGTTAATAGCATCAAAATAAGAAAACTACATGTAAATAAAATAATAGTTGGGGCTGGAGTGACACACGTTCTATTGAGTTCCTCTTTGAGGAAAGGAGTTTGGGAAGAGGTACATGCTGAAGAAAAAAAAAGTGTCTTGAAAGGGAATTTAAATATAAAAGAGTCAACTTGAGCCTCTATTCCTGAGAGGACTTCCAGATACTTACTGCGTTGTTGTGCCTCTCTCTGATTTTGGTGGAATCAGTGTTAGCTAAAAGTAATGGAGTTAGAAATCCCTTGTCCCTGGGTTACTTTGGCAACAGTACTTGGAAAGAAACCCCAGAGACTAGTGAAATGGGAGAAGTTCCCTTATCCCACTTGCAGGGCGTGCAGCAGGGGTGTGGTCTGCCTCTTCAGTGCCCCACTGCTCAAATCCCTTAGGGGAAGCATGCAGATGAGCAGGTTGTGGGGAGCATTTTCAGGCTCCAATCCCACAGTAGTGCTAAAGTTTAAGTGTTCACAGCTCCCGAAGCCCCAGTGAACGTGTGTTACAGTGTGCTCTTTTAGCTTTACTGTCTGCAGGTGGCTTGTGTTAATCAGCTCAATTGGGTGGCTTGTGTTCATCAGCTCAGTTAGACCCTCTGCTTTATTACAAGGACAGAGGGCTTTCTGTATCCCGGGTTCTTGCCCTAGTGTCACACGTGGGCTTGGAGGATGGGTGCAAGGATTTTTTGAGTGGTGGAGGTAGCTCTCAGTGAGGTGGATGGGGAGCCAGAAAGGAGATGCCATGGGAAGGTGGTCTTCCACTCAGCAGCCAGATTCTACTCCAACCTCCCCCACCCAAGTTCCATGTCATCCCACCACTGACGGCCTGCGATGTGTGCTGGTGTCTGTTGGTGTGTTATTCTGTTCCTCTCAATGTCCAGCCACTCGTGTCTGTGCCTGCTAGGGTGTTGGCTTGTTATGGGCACAGGATGGGAGGCACGACAGGCCAGAGTGGTCTTGGAAAATGCAGCATTTGGGCATGAAAACAGGAATGAGTGTTCTCATTTAGGTCTGTGGGCACAGGCCCAAGGGTGGAGCCCTCGCCAGAGACCCCGCCCTACTCTACTCAGCACTTCCTGCCCTCCTCCCGTATCACTAGGAAACCTGGATTGGAAAAAGAGATGCTCGCTGGCCTGATACACTGTATGCAGTTCACAATGATTTAGACAGCCCAACGTTTGTATTGCTTTCCATGCCTACCATCACCCTGAGGCAGGCCAACCAGGCAGAGGAGTAGAGAGTAGCACAGTAAATCTACACTTACATCTTTCAGTTGATTTTTGTGAGACTGGATTATTCAAGTAACAGCTGAAATGTATGCATGCAGATCCAACTGGAAGAAAAAAATAACTGAAAAAGACTGAAGCATAGCACACATAGATAAATGACTAAATAAATATAAGAATCCAAAATAAAATGTATTGGGGTTCTGGCCCAAGATGTTAACACAATATTGCTATTATAGGTATGGATTTCTAAAACTAACAAGCTATAAGCAAATGATCACATATGCATTCCTTACGAATCACATCTCAAGACATTGAATGAATAGTATTGCTTTATCTCTTTATGTTCGGCATTGATTTTAGTGAGGGTTGAATACCCCATCTATACATAATGATTATTATGAATTTGGGGAGCAAACCTAACTTACAAATAGGAAAGGTAAAGATAAAATAAGTTGTTAATATTAAAAGAGGGTGTGATTTTTAAAATATTTTTTAAATGTGGATATTTGAGAGTTACCTTTAAAAGGAGTATGTAAATCTTAGGATAGAAATGTTGTAATATTTTCTAGCCTCGAGAAAGAGTTAGACATTTGGATTTTATTTGTACTTCTAAATTTCCCCTGACTGGGGTAAGGTTTAGTTTTTCATCCAACTGTATATCTCAGTGATGTACAAGGTGGAGGTAAAAGAGAGGGTGATGATGGCAAAGTAGTATCTTTGACAGAAAAAAGAAAGACGTCTTCTTTCTCTGTCCTGAAGTATGCTTCATGAATAAATAAGACCAATACCTGGATTAAGGTACAGTGGCCTCACTGCATCACATAACTTAAATTAAATAATCAAATTATTAAGTACAGTCATGCTCTGCATAATGATGTTTTGGTCAACAATGGACCACATCTACCATGGTAGTCCCATAAGATTATAATGGAGCTGAAAATTTCCTATCACCAAGTGATATGTTGATAATTCTGACCCTATGTAGACCTAGGCTAATGTGTCTTTGTGTCTTACATTTTAAGAAAAAGGTGTGAAAAACAAATAAATGTATAAACATTTTAAAAATAGATAAAAGTTATAAAATGAGGGCAGAAGGAAGAAGACATTTTTGTACAGCTGTACCACATGTTTTAATCTATGTTTTATTACAAAACGGTCAACAATTTAAGTTTATAAAGTTAAAAAGTTATAGTAAGCTAATTTATTATTGAAGGCAAAAGGTTTTAAATAAATGTAGTGTAGCCTAAGTGTACAGTGTTTATAAAATCTACAGTAGTGTACCGTGATGTCCTAGGTCTTCACATTCATTCACCCCTCACTCACTGACTCACCCAGAGCAACTTCTAGTCCTGTGAGGACCATTCATGAGTACCCTCCCTATACAATGGTACCATTTTTAATCATCCATATTGTATTTTTACTGTGTCTTTTCTATTTAGATACACACCATTATGTTCTAATTGCCTTCAGTGTTCAGTACAGTCACATGCTGTACAGGTTTGTAGCTTGGAGTAATAGGCTGTACCACAGAGTTTAGTTATGTAGTAGGTTACACCATGTAGATTTGTGTAAATACACTCTACAATGTTCACACAATGACAAAACTGCCACACAAAACTGTTCACACAATGACAAAATGAAGCATTTCTCAGAATGTATCACTGTTGATAAGTGACACATGACTGTATTTAACAATATTTTGTTTGACTAAAGCCTCCTGATTGACCTTCAAAAATTATTTACGTAGATGGAGAGGTAAAAAGCTTCTACCTCCTTTGATCCAAAAGAAAGTTTAAAAAGGGTGTAAGGCAATTTTTTCTGAGTGATGCCTAATTTTAGCTAAATTGTACACATATTTAGATACAATTCTTCCAGTTTCACTAAGTGTAGGTATTTTTCCAAGCAAAATCTCAGGAAGAGAGAAACAAGATTGAAAGATCTTCCTCTTCTGAAAGACCCATAAGTGTCACATGGACAGGTATCTATTTCTACTTTTTGATTCAGTTTTGTAGTGTGTCAGATAAATTGAGTAACAAGAGGTGTCATTTGAGGATCATACAGCACAATGTGTGGCTCTCATGGTACGCTACACTGATCCTGCCCTGTACTGACATAATCACATTTTATGCTTTTTGAGCCTCCAAGTTTAATACTAAGGGTATAAAGTTTGTTACCTTTTCTGCATATTTTATTAGCAAAAAGTTATATTACGCTGATCCAATTCCATATTTCAGAGATCCAGCTGCAAAGTTGCTGATGAAGCTACAACTTATTAGCTTAGCCAAATGCATTAACAAGCATTTAATCAATAATCAGGTTGCATATTTTAATGGAACCGGTGTAATGACGGTAATCATTTAAAAGTACACATCAAACAAATTTATGTTCATAATTTATTCTCAAGGGCAGGTTAATGCCATTTAGGCTATTATTTTCCCATCCTGGCCAACATGGTGAAACCTGCATCTACTAAAAACACAAAAATTAGCTGGCCATGGTGTCACGTGCCTGTAATCCCAGCTACTCGGGAGGCTGAGGCAGGAGAACCACTTGAACCCAGGAGGCGGAGGTTGCAGTAAGGCGAGATCAGGCCACTGCATTCCAGCCTGGCGACACAGCGAGACTCCATCAAAAAAAGAAAAAAAAAAGAGAAAAAAAGAAATAGATATTTATAAACTTAAAAACTGAAAAATAAGAAATAGATATTTATAAACTTAAAAACAGAAAAATATCAGAATTTTTATTTTGCAATTTTTGTTGTTTACTCCCCTTCTCCCCAAGAAAAGTCTTCGGAAGTTATGGATTGCCTTCTTTTAGCACAGAAGCTTCTTTTAGCACCCCTCACTCACTGACTCACCCAGAGCAACTTCCAGTCCTGTGAGGACCATTCATGAGTACCCTCCCTATACAATGGTACCATTTTGGCAGGTACCAGATGGGCAGGAGAACAATCCCCAAACCTATTCAACTATGAAGTTGTCAAACATAGCAGCTGGGGACCTTCTGGAAGAACATGATTGACAGAGACTCAGGAATGCAGACCCCTAGGTTTATACTGCTGCATGGTCGCACCATGGCTGATTGGTTTCTGACTAATAGGGTCAGTTGAATTGTTAAAAAATAGTTTATTCAATACACATGTTGACACAGTAAGTCTTCAAAGTATTACTGCAAAAATGTCAGAATGATTGGCTTAAAGAAGATTTTAAATTCTAGTATCTAATTCAGTAAGCCTCTATTAAATACTGCTATGTGTCAGAAACTATTTTCGATATTGGAGGTGGGGTGAGGATCCTGGTCCCTGTCTTTCAGGACCTTCTAATTTACTAGGGAAGACAGACGAATCCTAGAGTAGCTACTAGAATGTAGAATGATAATCACTAGACAATAACCCAGGGTTATAGAAAGCAAGGGGAGGGAAAATTCACTGTGACAGGAGTTGAAGGAAAAGGTGAAATTTGAGATGACCTTGAAGGCTAGAAAGAATGCTGACGTGGAAAGTTGGAAATAAAAAGCATTCTGGGCAGAGGGGAGAATATTAGAGCAGCATTCTTTATATTCCCTGAACATTGGAATCCTTTTTCATTGAAATGAGGAAAAAATTATTTTTGTCAAGGTTAAATATTGTATGTTTAGCACTACTTTCATTATATATATTTTTTACTTTTAAGAAAACAAAGCTGGCTGCTGCTAGAAATCAGTCTTGACATACTTCTGTTTTACTGATGGTTTTTGGAGGGCATTGTTGCCTATATTGTGTGCTTCAGCTCAAACCAGGAACCAGGCCTCAGCCATGTAGACGAGAGCAGAATAAATGAGGCAGATGTTTTACTGACTTCTTCTCATTTGAATCTACTCAGTGCAGAAGGGAGACGTTGTTTGCCTCAAATTATTTAAGTACCAGCATTTGTCACTCCTGTAATTCACTTACCACTACCAGATATGCAATTACTTTAACTGCAAACCACTTACATCTTAGTCAGTTCTACTGTCTAAAAATATGTCTGCTTTTATTTGAAGAGCTAAGACTGAAACTGTCACTTGGGACCATTCCAAAACTTTGCTAGTTGTGCACTTCAAGTGGAGCAATATTTAAATTAATTTTCCTTTTGAATTGTAAGAAAAATGATTACTCATATCATTTTAAATTTAACATTATCATTTTACAATATTTATTTAAAAATAAGAATTGAAAATTGAAGGGCCTGAAAGGCTACAAAGCTTACTCTGTTGTTGATCCTTGAGTTACAACTTTGACATACCTAAATGTATTCTTTCTTGATGATTTTCCCGAGGATTTGATCAACTTCAGTTTATACTGTAATCCTCACAGGTCAGCACTTGTGTTGACTTCCCTATTGTTGAAGGCACAGAGGCTCAGAAAACAATAATTATTCAGTGATTTATGCCTATTTTATATTAAATGTGGCCCTGCGAGATTGCATTTCACCATTCATGATCAAATAGAGAATGTCCAGAGAAGAGTTTATTAACCTAGGAACTGAGCGGGCTGACCCTTCTAGGTTTAGTTCAGGTGATGGATACTCAGAGTGGATTGAAAAATAGACGACCGAGGTGGGTGGATCATGAGGTGAGGAGATAGAGACCATCTTGGCCGACATGGTGAAATCCCATCTCTACTAAAAATACAACAATCAGCCAGGTGTGGTGGTGTTGGCTACTCAGGAGGCTGAGGCAGGATAATCGCTTGAACCCGGAGGTTCAAGTGGAAGGATGGGGTCTCTTTTGAAGTGTGTTTTGGGTGGGGGGTGATGCTGGCACTCCCTTGGCTGCCCCAGCTGGTGTCTCAGTATGTTGTGTGCCTCCCTGAGTCCACTGTCTCTGGGCCTTGTTCAGCACTGGGCCATGCCTAAGAGTTGCTGTCCTTGTGGCCTAGACTGCCTTTCAAGTTTACTTGGAGAAACACAGTGCTGTAGACCGTGGCAGTGAGGTTTGTGAGGACTTCAGTTCTCACTGCTGGGATCCATGATTCCCCTCTGGCCAGGGGATTTAATGCTCCCTCTGTGTATGGGGGTCAGCTGAGTTTGGTCTGGTTTTAGTTTCTGCTCTACCAGGACAGCACTGAGTTTAATGTCTCACAATTGCTGTGTTCTCCCTTCCTCTGTACCCATAGATGCTCTCTGCACCATGTGGCTGCTGCTAGGGGGTGGGTGGAGGGGAGGTGCGATGTCAATTCAGGAATGTTTATTCTATCTCTTCAGTGCCTCTTCCAGCAATATTTTTTTTTTTTTTTTTTTTTTTTTTTTGAGGCAGAGTCTCGCTCTGTCGCCCGGACTCGAGTGCAGTGGCCAGATCTCAGCTCACTGCAAGCTCCGCCTCCTGGGTTTACGCCATTCTCCTGCCTCAGCCTCCCGAGTAGCTGGGACTACAGGCGCCCGCCACCTCGCCCGGCTAGTTTTTGTATTTTTTTTAGTAGAGACGGGGTTTCACCGTGTTAGCCAGGATGGTCTCGATCTCCTGACCTCGTGATCCGCCCGTCTCGGCCTCCCAAAGTGCTGGGATTACAGGCTTGAGCCGCCGCGCCCGGCCTCTTCCAGCAATATTAAGTTAAAACAAGGTACTATGAGTGATCACTTGATTTTTAGTTCTTGTGAAGGTGTTTTTTTCTACGTAGATGGTGGTTAATTTGGTGTCCTTACTGGGGTGTGGGACATCGGTAGAACTTTCTATTCAGCCATCTTGCTCTACCCTCCTGTGGCTTTTCTTTTAACTGGATAAATATAGCCATCAAAATATTTCACAAGGTAAAGGAATAACCCATATCCCTCTACCATAATTAAATAGCACATTTTGGTTTTGCATATTCACTTTTTGTCTTTATTGCTGTGTGTGTGTGCATATATACATGTATATATATACACATACACAAATAGTTAGAATGCATTCACCATCTTGATATTCGCCTCTATATTGGTTTGCTAGGGCTGCCATAACAAAATACTACAGAGACATATGTTCTCACAGCTCTAGAGGCTGCAAGTCTGAGATCAAGGTGCCGGCAGGTTTGGTTTGTTTTCTCCTTGGCTTGCAGCTGGTTGCCTTCTTGCTGTGTCTTAACATGCTCATTCCTCTGAGTGTATGTGTGTCTTGTGTCGCTCTGTGCCTACATCTCCTCTTCTTAGAAGGACGACAGTCATATAGGATTAGGGCTCACCCTTAGGGCCTCATTTTACCTTATTACCTTTTTAAAGACCTAATCTCCTTTTAAAGACTTGTAGGACCTAAGAGATTAGGTCTTTAAAAAGGTACTCGGGGTTAGAATTTCAACACATGCATTTTGGGTTATGGGCACATTTCAGTCCATAACAGCCTCTTTCGATTTTTGTTTTTCACCATTTATTTTAACATCTGAAAGATTTTTTGTGGTCACCACTGTAGAAAGCATGTTTTATTTTATTTTTATTTTTATTCATTTATTTATTGTAATTATTATTATTTTTTTTTTTGAGACAGAGCCTGGCTCTGTTGCCCAGGCTGGAGTGCAGTGGCGCGATCTCAGCTCACTGCAAGCTCCGCCTCGCGGGTTCACACCATTCTCCTACCTCAGCCTCCCAAGTAGCTGGGACTATAGGCTCCTGCCACCATGCCTGGCTAATTCTTTTTGTATTTTTAGTAGAGACGGGGTTTCACCATGTTAGCCAGGATGGTCTCGATCTCCTGACCTTGTGATCCGCCCACCTCGGCCTCCCAAAGTGCTGGGATTACAGAAAGCATGTTTTGATGAGAGGCAAGGGTTCCATCTGTTTGATGTACAGAAATGTTCTTAATCGGTTCCGCATTATTGGGCAGTTTTGCTTATTTCCACTGTTGCTGTTGCAAATAATGCTTCACTGAGCATCTTTGTGCAATAGGCATTTTGTTTCTTCTCAATTATTTTCTTAGGATAAATCCCCAAGAGTGAGATTATTGGGTCATTTTTATGACTCGATATATTTTGCCGTATTGTTTTTCAAATGGGCTATGACAATTTTTACCCCTACCAGCGGTATGTTAACTATACAGCTTTATTATAATATGGGCATTTGTTGTTTTGGTTTAAATTTGCTAATTTAATATGTGTAAAATGTTATATTACTGCTGTCTTAATTTGCATTCCTTAAATTACTACTGAGATTATACACAGTTGGTTTTTGTCACAAATTCTAATGGTTCATATAAAATATCAGAAACCCTTTATTCAAGCGTTAATTTCAGAGGGCGAATTAATTCAAACTAATGTATTCATTTACAAAAGTATTTCAGCACACTTTTATTGAGCCCCATCTCTGTGCCAGGCACTATGTTAGGAGTGAAAAATACAAAGGCAAATAGGATCCTTGTGTCTAGAATAGGAGGTGCATGTTGGCTCTTACAATCACTTAGAAATTTTAAGGAAAGGCCAGGCGTGGTGGCTCACGCCTGTAATCCCAGCACTTTGGGAGGCCGAGGTGGGCGGATCATGAGGTCAGGAGATCGAGACCATCCTGGCTAAAACGGTGAAACCCCCTCTCTATTAAAAATACAAAAAATTAGCTGGTCGTGGTGGTGGGCGCCAGTAGTCCCAGCTACTCGGGAGGCTGAGGCAGAAGAATGACGTGAACCCAGGAGGCGGAGCTTGCAGTGAACCTAGATCGCGCCACTGCACTCCAGCCTAGGCGACAGAGCGAGACTCCGTCATTTTAAGGAAAAGAGAACTTTATAGGTATCCCACAGTGACACAGTGAAGTTAAAATTGATTAAGCCCTTGTGTCAGGATCCCACTGGAAATATATGGCACATTTGAAAAGAGTATTTATTAAGAGAGGTTAGGAAACGAACTATATAAAGGCAAGGTAACCAATGAGGATAGAATTATCCATGGTGGAAGCCTTGGAAACCATTATCACCCCTGGGTCTAAAGGAAAAATGGGAGGCAACCATTACTGGAATGAAGTGAGTTGAATAAGACGGGCCTTCACACAGGCTTAGTGGCTTTAGGTAGAGAAATATAGCCACTGCCCAACAATACCCACTGCTGACTCTCCAGTATTTTGCCAGAGGTCCCCATAATGAAACCCAAGTAAGAGCCAGAGGATAAGGGCCTGGATCAGCTGCCCAATAAGTCAGTCTTTCAGAGATTAAAACAAGCTAGAGAAAGGTAGAGAATGTATCTAGATGGGCAAACAGAGAATATCTGACATATCCTCTTTAACCTCCTCCCGCCACACCAAATAGGAATAAAACCATTTCATATCCAAACAGGTGAGTTTAAAACATCTATTTGAAACATCACCTAAAACAACTTGTTTGAAACTAGTAATGTGCAGCATCGCTTAGGGCAGATTTCCTTAATTCTGCAAGCCTCCAGTACATTTGCTGTTGCTAAATAACTGTTCAGATTTGGCAAGAAGCAGGAAAGGCAAGATGGAGAAATCTAATCAGAATTCATCAGGACCCATGTAGATATCTTAATAGTATAAGCCAAGTTGGAATAATTCGAATTAGAAAGTGACAGTTTCACTCAAGTTACCCTAAATCATGGAGTTGTTGTAATTTGCCATAGTAACTCTGCTCTGGTGATGTTTCTCTGGGCTACTAAGGTGTTACTAGTGATGCTGCACTTTCTCTCACAGTATCTTGGCTTCTCTCTCTTCATTTCCCAATATTTCCTTCTGCTACTACTAGAATCTGAATGTTTGTGTCCCTCCAGAATTCATATGTTGAAACCTGCATCCCAAGGTGATGGTGTGAAGAGGTGGGGCCTTGGGAGGCTGAGGTCGGCAGGTCACAAGGTCAGGAGATCAAGACCATCCTGGCCAACATGGTGAAACCCCATTTCTACTAAAAATACAAAAATTAGCTGGGCATGGTGGCACATGCCTATAGTCCCAGCTACTTGCGGTGGGGGGCGGGGGGAGGCAGGAGAATCGCTTGAACCTGGAGGCGGAGGTTGCAGTGATCCAAGATCGCGCCACTGCACTCCAGCCTGGCAACAGAGCGTGACTCCATCTCAAAAAAAAAAAAAAAAAAAAAGAGGTGGGGCCTTTGGGAGGTGATTGAGTTATGAGAGTGGTGTCCTCCTGAATTGAATTAGTGACCTTACAAAGGAGGACTGAGAGAGCATGTTTGCCCCTTCCACCATGTGAAGATGCAGTGAGAAGGTGCATTCAATGAGAAATGAGCCCTTACCAGAAACCAAATCTGCCAGTATGTTGGTCTTAGACTTTCCAGCCTCCAAAACTGTGAGAAATACATTTCTGTTATTTATAAGACACACAATTGATGGTATTTTTTGTAATAACAACCCAGGCAGACTAAGACAGCTACCAACAAGAAGATTTTCTTATTATTTATTCAGTTTCTAGCTAGAAAGAATTTGGCTGGTCTAGTTTGTTATTCAATGAGATTAACCATCCTTGAGTTAGGTGTTCCACTATTGATACAATCAATGCTATTTCTTTCTTAAAAAACAGCCCGATAATGTGTTAGCACAAAGCTAACTGTAAAACCATAAAATTTTCTCATCTGAAACAAATCTCACTCATATTCACACCAGTTGGGATTATCTGTTACTACTTTTTCTGGGATTCCATAGAATTTTGTATAAGTTTATTGAGATTTAACTTATGTACAATATTCTGTACATGCTTAAAGTACAAAAGTTGATGATTTTTGACATATGTATACACATGAGATCATCACCATACTGAAGATAATGAACACTTACATCAATGTCAAAAACTCTCTGTTATCCTATAGAGAGAGATATGACAAAGATCCTGCCTTCAAGGAAATTAATGTCTAATGAGAGACATGTAAACAACTTAAATTAGATGAGCAAGGCAGAATGAAATAGGGACTTGACACTGTACCACATACAATGCACTGTGCCTTTATGTTCTAGATTTTAAATTTATGAGACAAAGAATCTCATTTACTTGGTTTGGATCCTGTGCCCACCCCTGGATCAACAAACATAGCCAAGAGATCAAGATGCCACACTATAAACATGACCGCTTGTTGCCTGTTCACCTCTGCATATTGAGGCCATTCTCAGAGAAAGGATAATTGTAAGTTGGGGTGCCACTCTAAGAGGTGTTTATCATAGGATAATATAGGTTAAGAGACTTACCCAACACCTAGCAAAATATTAACCTTGTTCCCTTTTCTCCACTCTTTCACATCTGCCTTACACTATTGAACCTTCTGGCTGGTAGGAATTCTTACTGAGAGTCATTTGCCTTTCTCTAGGAATTTGAAAACCCTATTTTTTATTATCAATGTTATCTCTAAATTAGTTGCCCTTAATTTATCATCCATTTTTCAATTGTTCACTTTAGAGTTAATGCCACAAACTTTGCATGTCTACTTAATTCTAACCCTTAATGAAACACACACACACACACACACACACACACACACACACACACACACCCCTTCTCTCTTTAGGATTCTTTGTATGCCTATTTTTTGGTTTTTGTTTTGTTTTGTTTACTAGGCAATTACCATGAACAACTGCGGATACGACATAATGACTTTTTGGTGAAATATTCAGTTTGTACCAGTCTTCAATAGTTCTGAGGACTAGGAACAGAGAAAGTAGATTCTAGGGTTGTTCCTGTTTGGGCCCTTAAAGAAAATTAAAGAAAGAAAAATAAGAGACTGAGCATAAAATAAATTAGATTTTGTTTAGTCTGAAGATTATGAGGATCGGAGTCATCTTACCCATGGTTTTGAAAGGCACGAAAAATTTCTAAAAAGAGAATAGAGATTAGTTATTCTCTTTGTAGCAAATACACAGTACAAGGAACTGTACTTACATCAAAGCAAGACAGGTGTTCAGTTACAGGAAGGAACTTTTTGCTTGTTGTTGTAATAAATTGCCAGAATGGTAACTGAAGGTCATGTGGCGTTATCAGTTTCTTGTAAAGCTCCAGAAAAAGGCAAATAACCACTGATCCTTGTTGGATGATATATTGTACCAAAGCCAAGAAAATCAGGCAATCTCTCAAGCTTCTTACAAGTCTTCAATCTACTATTCCTCTTATGGCTTCTAGATGCTACCCCACCAATAGTGAGTATCACACAAAGCCTTCTCTGGAAAGAGATCTCATACTCTACTTTTCAGATCTTTTGCAGTTTAGCTGTGTCTCAAGTCAAGAAAACATTGACTCAATGAAATTTTTTTGTATTCACTTAGTTGCACAATGTACAAAAATTAGAGATGTTTTCAAATATATTTTATGTCATTTGTGGGACTAAGTTAACCTAAAGTTTGAAGTAATAATAGCACCTTTTTACAGCTCTCACCCTAGTTACTGAAATAATTATTACTAGAAAGAAAGAATTACCACAGTGGAGATAGTGGTTTAATAATAACTTGTAGTTCTTTACAGAGACTCAGGGAGTCCTGAGAGGCTCTCTCTCTCCTGCCTCCCCAAAGTCATTAAATGACACTAGGAAAAGAATTTGAATGTAAAAGCATTTAAATTGGCCTTTGGTGAAAAGCAGAAATATAATTGTGAGTTGAAGTTTTCATAGTGCTCCTCCTCCAAGCAACAACCAAAAAATAACAATAATAAAATAAAACTAAGATACTTCAGGAAGAAGAGGCCTACTCTCTCCCATATTCAGATGTTTTTCAAAAGACATTAGTAGCCCATGGAGCAAAGTATTTGTCCTCTGAGACACCATCCTTGCAGTGTTTGAGAGAGCTTTGTAATCTTAAGGACAATGCCACACATGAAAGAAAAAGGGAATATGGCAACTTCTGACAAAGCACTCGGAGTGGAGTCTACCACGGGGCCTTCAGAAACGTTAACATTTGACAGAGCTCTGTTAGACTGTGGGGTCCTCAAGGGCGGAGAAGTTGTTTGGTTTCCCTTACCAGAGAGGATTATGGGAAAGCAACATAATGCTTAAATTATAGCCTGAGAAAAATCCTAATTTGTGAGATATGACCATAGCTAACATGGATGCACTAGTGTTTTCCAAAGGCAAATGGCTTCATTCATCTATCACTTCCTAAGCACCTACTTCTGTGCCATGTAGTGTGCCAAGATCTAGGGAGTCACTTCTGATGAAGACATTGTTCCTGTCCTAGAAAACCTCAAATATTAGGGGAAGGGGGCAAGGACTGACTATAAACAGACCATTAAAATGCAGCTGGTTAGGTGTTGTGGGATGAGAAATATGGGGGCAATGGGATGGAGTGCCGGGGCCGGGGGGTGGGCAGGCACTTTGCCAGGGCTGAGCAGAGGGAAATGGATTTTGGAGAATTTGCTCTTTTATATGATTCATGCCATAAGGTCTCTCTGTTAGAATGACTAAGAAGTATTGAATAAATTTTAATTTTCTTTAATGTTTCAATTCTTTTTTATATTTAAGTTAAAATTATTTTTGTAATGCACCATTGCAAAATAAAAAAAGGCAGATTCCTCAAATTCCTTATTTAATAGGTAATTTCCTACATGAATGAGACAGCGTCAAATGTAACACATTCGTGCATTTGAAAAAAAATTACATATTAATGCCTCAAGGAGAATTAAAGCAAAAATTCACCAGACAAAACTTGGAAAATACTCCACGGAGGCCCACTGAGCTGCCCTTGCCAAGGCGAAGGACAGGTAATTTGCTGTGACTAATTGAAAAACATAAAGAACATTAATATGAAAAATGAAAGCATAATCCATGGTATAACAGGTAGTGAAACCATGCGCATAATTGATTACTCTTCAAGGTAACATGTTCCTTCCTTCCTTTCAGGAATCTTTTTCCTTTGGCCTAGTCTGTCTTAAAACCCTGCTAAAGCGATTTCACTTGAAAGGTCATAGGTGCAGCTGTTTCTATCCCGGTGGTCCAGATAGTGATACTAGGATGCTCATAATTTAGGAAAATAATTATTAAAGAAAATATTTTGAGATCTTGGTGTTGTTACAGTCTGCATCTGAATAACCTAAAATATTAAGACACAATGATTATAATATTAGTGGCTTTTGATTTGAAAATTATAGCGAGCCATCAAAAGACCTGGGGCTCAATCTCAGCTCCGCTGCATACTAGCTCTGTAAACCTGATAAGTCACTTACTTCCATTTAATTTTCAGTTTCTTCATCAGTCATATGGGGATAATAGCATCTTCTCTGCTTATTGTACAAGGTTGTGAAAACCAAATGAGAGAGCACTGGTGGAATCATATTGAAGATCATAAAGATTAAACATAAAAGTATTATTAGGATAATTCTGAATAATTGAATAATTTCTTTGTTGTTAGGTTAATCCATAACAGTTTATCAAAATGAATCAGTTTGCATATACTGTTCTTCTTGAAGTTCCAAGCAGAATAGAGCAAGTGGTGTCACTTTATAATACGGAAGCCTTTGATCTTCTGAAGACAGGCAATTCCATGGAAATTCTAAGTCGGCTGTGGGAACTTCTGAATTGCTCATTTTCCCAATCCCTAGCTTTAAGTGATAAACATAGAAGTAGATCCAGGGAATGTTCTGGGGTGTGAAGGCACATGAGTGACTTGCCAGTGTCTTTACCTCACCCTCTGCAACCATGCAGGGATAATCTACTTTAAAGTCTAGAAGGTGAAGCCAGGCGCGGTGGCTCACGCCTGTAATCCCAGCACTTCGAGAGGCTGGAGCGGGTGGATCACCTCAGGTCAGGAGTTCAAGATCAGCCTGGGAACATGGCGAAACCCCATCTCTACCAAAAATACAAAAATTAGCCGAGCGTGGTGGCCAAGCGCCTATAATCCCAGCTACCTGGGAGGCTGAAGCAGGAGAATCGTTTGAACCCGGGAGGTGGAGGTTGCAGTAAGCCGAGATTGCACCACTGCACTCCATCCTTGGTGACAGAATGAGACTCTTATCTCAAAAAAAAAAAAAAAAGTCTAGAAGGTGGCATGTTGTAGTAGTTAAGAGCAGGGAATTTAGTGGCAGGCAATTTTGGTTTTAGATCCTGGCTCTGCCATTTAATAGCTGTGTGATCTAGAGTGAGTTACTTCAAGGATCTGAGACTGACTTTCTGCATCAGTAAAATGGAGATGATAATAGTACAAAACTTATTTAGAGCTGTTGTGAGAATTGAATGTATGTAAAGAGCCTATGCGCTTTAGTGCTTAACCAATATTAACTATTTTTATTAGCCGTCAACAGCTGGGAGGGAAGAGAATAGTAGTAGGTTGTTTTAGATGAGAAGCATTACAGAGCACTGTGCAGATAAGAGTAATGGAGCTACAAAGATAAATAGAAACAGTGATTCAAAGCATAGCTCTGACGTCATAGAGTCTAGTTTCAGATTCCAGGTCCTCCAGCTCTACATGACCTTAGATGAGTAAGTTACCTCTCAATGCTTCACTTTAAAGCATGGGGATCATATTAATTGCAATTTCACAGGGTTGTTTAGAAGGATTAGTGATGTGATGCTTATAAAGTAGAGACAAGGATTGCCCCAATCTTGTGTGCCTGTTATAATTAACTATCCTAAGTAGTCTCTTGTTATTTCACCCTCCTTCACCCCTGGGAACAACTGTGATGTCCTAGACAGTCAGACCTCATGGGTTGAGCTTCACTGAGTTGGAATTAGTGCAAATGTGTTTGTAAACTTGTGTCTTCCTTTGCATTGTCTTTGAAGTATAGGTCTGGGTCTGCCCACAAGCCAAAAGTGTTACACATATATGATTAATTTATCAAAGGTATCAAAGTAATTAAATGGGGAAAATGACCTTTTCAACCAATACTGCTATACCAACTGTATACCTATACGGGGAAAAAGCCAACACTAACTTTTAACTTATGTCATATATAAAAATCAGCTCAGAATAGATAATAAATGTGCATAGATTCTAAATGGACCTAAATGTAAAACCTCAAACTCTGAAACATCTAGAAGAAAGTGTAAAAGAAAATATTTGTGGCCGGGCGTGGTGGCTCACACCTGTAATCCCAGCACTTTGGGAGGCCGAGGCGGGCGGATCACCTGAGGTCAGGAGTTTGAAACCAGCCTGGCCAACATGGCGAAACCCTGTCTCTATTAAAAAATACAAAAAATTAGCGAAGTGTGCTGGTAGGTGCCTGTAATCCCAGCTACTTGGGAGGCTGAGGCAGGACAATCGCTTGAACCCGGGAGGCGGAGGTTGCAGTGAATCAAGATCACATCATTGCACTCCAGCCTGGGCAACAGAGAGAGACTCCGTCTCAAAAATAAAAATAAATAAATAAATATAAATATTTGTGACTTTAGGATAGGCAAAAGTTTTGTATACAGAACACAATAAACACAAACATTAAAAAAATGATACATTTGATGTCAAAATTAAAAATGTTTGCCATTTGAAAGATACGGTCAAGAAAATGGGAAAGGAAGCCTTGGACTGGAGAAACTATTTACACCACTTCTATCAAAGTACTTGTATCCTCAACATATAAATCCCGCCTACAATTCATTAACAAGAAAATGACCAGTGCAAATCGACCAAAGATTTAAACCAAGACTTCACAAAAGAATAAAAGGAATGATGTGACCACAACTGAATTGAAAAGGGACATTGTCTGGGCTCCATAACATGCTGCTAGTTATGCTGTCAGTTGAGGGCATGAGCAGGGACAGAGGGCAGCCCTGTTTCTTAACCCTGTCTCTTACCATACATTTCTCCATTGTATCCTTTACTTTTGCTTCTCCTTACTCCATTTTTCCATGACAAAAAGGCTATGGAGGGCTCAAGCCCGGTGGCCTTTGTTCCAAAGCCATACAGCTAGTCCTAGGCAGAACCAGAAGCCAATGCTAGTCTTCCTGGTTCCGTGGATGCAGGCTCCTTCACTAGACCATGCAAACAGACTAATGAGAGTGTGAAATTGGGTGCCTTGGACCTAGTCAGATTTCTTTCTTCCCACTTTCAGATCCAAGTTGTATGGTACTTTGGAACTGGAAGCACAACAGAAGCAGAACCACATTTACATTTGAGATTTGTTTTCAAAGCAGATGTACAGTGTCATTTGCTGAGATCTCGTAGGTGTTTCTATTCCACCTTGAGCAGCAGAATTATACCTCAGCAGTTTGAACAAAGCTGGGTAATCACCATTGGCTTTTGGCTTCCAGAATCAAAGTCTACCTTTATATCACTGTAATACAATTATGCTCTCAAGTTGATGCTCCCGGCTACTTGAAAAGTTTTGTGAAAGTTCTTCCTCTCATCGGTCTGAAAAACAAATTGTGTCCCCCAGGAACTATCTGGAATCATCTGCCACTAACTAGCTGTGTGACCTTGGGCAGTCACATCCCTCTCTGGGCTTTGGTTTCCTCATGAGTAAAACTGGGGATTAAACTAGTTAATCTCTGAGGGCTTTGACATTTTCTACATTCTCCAGTTCCACAATTCTAAGTCAGCCTTAATATTGAAATGCCGCCAACATATATTTAGATGTTTTTTTTTTTTGCTGTTAATTTGCAGTCTCTGGGATTCCTCTGCCTTTGTTTATAGTTCTCTCTGAGCTGCCTTGCTGGTTTGAGTTTAAGATGCTATGTCTCATGTATAATTTGCCTGCTTACAATTTTGTTGTTCCCTGTGGATGGTGTCATATTTGAAAGGTGAAGGTGAGTGTATTCAGTACAGCAACAGAGCCACAGAGCCGTCCCTTCCTGACACTAAAGTCACGTGTTTCTCCAGTTCCTCATCCTCTGCCCCTCTTCCACTTTGCTTCATTGCTACATTTGGGTTTTATGATTACATCTGCAATAGCAGGCACAGATGTTTTTCTCACTCAATTGTATGGTTAATGGTAAAATGAATTTTTCCAGCAGATGCTCGCATGTGGGTGCTATCTTTTTCTCTCCTGACATATTTTCTACACAAACAGCAGATTGTGTGTCTGGTGTGCCTTGAGCCTAGCAAGAAAAGAATTCAAGCTGAATAACACTGGGCTGATTTTCAAGCTCCTAAAAAAATAATGCGGCCATTAAGTTTGACAAACTCTTCACAGCAGTCCTGCAGCTCCGATCAAGACCTGCAACTCCAGCCTTTGCCAGTTGTACTTGAGAAGGCTGAGAGCAAACATGTATCCTTAAAAGGGCCACGATATGAAGATGAAACAATATCAGTTTTAGAAGAGCTGGACTCAATTACTCTGTTACTTTGAATTCTGAAACCCAAGGCATGTAATTTAACCTCTGTTTCCTCATCTATGAGGCGAAGTGATAATACAAAGCTGGTGAGGATTATTGAGATAACTGCAAAGTAGCAGAGGTCCCTGCTTAAATCGAATCCATTTCCACTACTGAGTAAAAATGGCTAATTGGAGCTGATTGGCTAGAAGTCCATTCGCATGAGGGACTGAGAAGCGTCCAGGTAACAAGGCAGAACTGTGGAAAGATTAGGAGCTTGGTGTGGGGTTTCCCAACTTTGGCACTATTTAAATTATTGAAATGATTATATTAAATACACATATACACATACATAAACAAATATGCGGCCGGAATAAAAAATTAAGAAATAAATTGAAAACAAATTTCAAAAAACTGAAGAAAAAGATATTTTGGGCCAGATAATCATTTCATGTGGACCCCTGCCCTGTGCACTGCAGAATGCTTAACAGCAGTCCTGGCCTCTACCCACTAGATGGCAGTAGTTCATCCCTCCACTTCTGCCAACTAAAAATGTCTCCAGATATTGCCAAATGTGCCTAGGGAGGGTCGAGTATGAGGGATAGCCTCCAATGGAGAAGTACTACCTCAGAAGCACTGAATGTTGGCTTTACATTTTAGTTCTACTACTTACCCAAGGTCATGCAGCTAGTAACCATTTGTGCCTCAATGTATTCATCTGTAAAATGAGAATCTTAGCTAAATTGTAGAAAGGATGGTTGAGAGGACGAAAGTGATGGGTGGATATAAACTTTGATACTCCCTCCTTACTACCATAGGGCCTTTGCTTATTCCTTTACCCTTGTTTAAAATACACTGTTTCTCACACCCCATCTTTCTGTCTAGTTCACTTCAACTCATTCTTTAGATCTCAGCTCAAGCATCATTTTCTCAAGGGAGCCTTCCCTGATCCCTCAGACTGTATCAGAGTCCAAGACCCTCATAGCACTTGTTTATATTATCCACTATAACACTCAGGTGACCATTTCAATTACGTTAGTTGGGCTGCTAGACTGTAAACTTTATGAGGAGAGGTGCTATTTCTGGCTTGCTCACTGTTGTCTTGTCAGAGGTCAGGGCAGTTCCTGGAAGAGAAAAGCCGTCACTGAAAACTTATTGAAGGAAAGGAGGAGGGAAGAAGTGAAGAACTCAACACCAAGTTGCAAATATCATTCTAATTTAATTCCCCTAAGGAAGAGATCTAGACTGCTAACCTTAGCCCAGTGAAAGAAATACAGTGGCATCTGGGGAATGGTGTTGAGGACAGTCTGTCAGTGAAAGGGATTCGGTGGGCCCAATGCATGACTCTGTTCTTTTCAATTAACCGAGTCAGACAGATGGAGATCAACACTAGCATCTTTATTACTAAACACAGCTGGTTTTGGAGAATATGTTTCAACTGTGCAGGAAAAAGTGACCCTCCTAATTCTACATCCCACAATTAGCTAGACTTGCCTAGTCATAAGCACCACTGAACAAATGTGGTACATCTCCTCCAACAAAGACCTGCAGCTGAGAAACCCATGGCATGTGGAACTAAGACGATGTGCTTCCTCACTGTAGGCTTATCCTAAAAAGAGAAGTAGCATGTGTTGAACTAAATGAAGACTTGCCTCCTCCTGTGGAGAAAGGCTGTGCGTATTGCTCTAGCATAGGTTCTTCTGTTTAGGAACATGATGCCAAGGGAAAGAATGTTGCTCTACCCCCTCATAACAGACTTATGCTTGGGTCCAAAGAAAACAGAGAATTGTGAGCAAAATATCTGACATAGATATTTCACTAAATAACCTGTACTATGTTGAGACCAAGATGATTTGCTCTGGGGCTTTGATTATGGTACCAAAAGATAAAGAGATGATCACACTCATTTTGTCACAGATCTCTGCAGATTTGCACCTTGAGGGCTCCAGTTCATTTATCTCAGGAACAATTTTTGAGGGAAAAGGCAGCCCTTGTGAAAATGCACATGGAGCCACCAAAGATGGGCATATATAGTGAGCAAAGTGGTATTCTTTGCAGGGCTTCCAGATGAGGAGAAGAGGCCATCCTTAGTTGGCAATTTGTAGAGGCTGTTACTATAAAGACCAATGAAATGGTGAACGCACCCATGTTTTATACTCTGGTCTATGTAATTCAGGAAAATTTGTATATAAATACAAAAGCTTTGTAAAGTAAAAGTCTTTTCAAATTTAAAGGGCTATTAAAATTTTCCCATTAGTGGTTTCCTTTGTTGTATTTCAAACCTCATGTACTTTTAGGGACCTCAGATGTTCATAGTATTTTGTTGCCCATTTTCTGTGTAGTGGCTACTTTTCAGGATCAAGACAGATGGGTAACTTGGTATGGCAGCTTGGGGACAAAAATAGAATGATCCATGCCGGTATCTTTGGAGTGAAGCCTTGGTAGTCCTGTACAGTTTGATACGTTAAAATATTAATTCATTTATTCATTAAACCTTGACTTACTACTTAGCATGTGAGAGGCTTGCTTTCTCCAACTGTCAGTTGGGAATAATACCAGTATCCCCTCCTTGCATTCATTATGTGATTTAAATCCACGTAACTGTGTCAAGCACATTTTCATTTTCCCTGTCATAACACGTATCAGTACCTTTATATTTTACAATATATTTCTTTGTATATGGGCTGTCTTCCCTACCAGAATGTGAGCTCTGAGGAAAGGGACTTGGTCTTATAAATTTCTGAATCTCCAGAGCCTATAGGTGCTCAATAATTATTGGTTGAATGAATTAATGAATACTTAATAAAAAACATTGGCCCTAAACTCCAGACTAATGCTTATCATATTCTAATCTTCATTTCTAATCTTTCTGCTTGAATGACCAATAGCTACCTTAACCTAATGTCCAAACCCCAACTCTCCATTTCCACTGCATTCCCATTTCCCCAGTCACAAACAGGCTATTCTTTGTATCCTTCATTCTATTATAGTAAATGGCAGCTCTATCTTTCAAGTTGCTCCAATCAACAACTTTGAAATCATCCTTAAGTCCTCTCTTTCTCTCATGACTCATTTCCAATTTGTTAGCAAATTCTGTTCCATGTTCAAAATATATCTAGAACACCACTCTTTCTTAGCGCTTCCACTGCTACCCATGTATTCTAACTCTGCGTACGAGATATGAGTGTGAGGCTGTGTGTGTTTATAAGTGTGTGAAGGTATTTACAAATGTATATGAGTGTTTACAAGTGATATAGTTTGGCTGTGTCCCCACCCAAATGTCATCTTGAACTGTAATTCCCATAATCCCCATGTGTCATGGAAGGGACACAGTGGGAAGTGATTGGATCATGATGGCAATTTCCCCCATGCTATTCTCGTGATAGTAAGTTCTCGTGAGATCTGATGGTTTTATAAGTATCTGGCACGTCTCCTGCTTGCACTCATTCTCTCTCCTGCTGCCCTGTGAAGAGGTGCCTTCCACCATGATTGTAAATTTCCTGATGTCTCCCCAGCCATGTAGAACTGCGAGCAAATTAAACTTCCTTTCTTTATAAATTACCCAGTCTCAGGCAGCTTTTCATAGCAGTGTGCGAATGGACTAATACAGTAAATTGGCACTAAGGTAATAGGGTGCTGCTATAAGGATACCTGAAAACGTGGAAGCAACTTTAGAACTGGGTAACAGGCAGAGGTTGGAACAGTTTGGAGGGCTCAGAAGACAGGAATATGTGGAAAAGGATGGAACTTCCTAGAGACTTGTTGAATGGCTTTGACCAAAATACTGATAGTGATATAGAAGATGAAGTCCAGGCTTAGGTGGTCTCAGATGGAGATAATGAACTTGTTGGGAAATGAAACAGAGGTCACTCATGCTATGCTTTATCGAAGAGACTGGGGGCATTTCGCCCTTGCCCTGGAGATCTGTGAAACTCTGAACTTCAGAGAGATGACTTAAAGTATCTGGTGGAAGAAATTTCTAAACAGCAAAGAGTTCAAGAGGTGACAGTGCATAAACATTTGGAAAATTTGCAGCCTGACGATGTGATAGAAAAGAAAATCCCATTTTCTGGGGAGAAATTCATCCCAGCTGCAGAAATTTGCATTAGTAACAAGGAGCCCAATGCTTATCACCAAGATGATGAGGAAAATGTCTCCAGGGCATGTCAGAGACCTTCACAACAGCCCCTCCCATCACAAGCCTGGAACTCTACTTGAGTTCTGTAGCTCATTACCTCTCCCTTTTTTCTTTTTTTTTTTTGAGACAGAGTCTTGATCTGTCTCCAGGCTGGAGTGCAATGGTGCGATCTTGGCTCACGGCAACCTCCGACTCTCTGGTTCAAGGGATTCTCCTGCCTCAGCCTCCCTAGTAGCTGGGATTACAGGCACGTGCCACTATGCCCAGCTAGTTTTTGTATTTTTAGTAGAGATGGGGTTTCACCATGTTGGCCAGGATTGTCTCGATCTCCCAACCTCATGATCTGCCGCCTTGGCCTCCCAAAGTGCTGGGATTACAGGCGTGAGCCACCACTCCCGGCCTACCTCTCTCCTTTCAAGGGCTGAAAGTGATGTAGATTTTTTTCCCTGCCCAAATCTCATGTTGAATTATAATCCCCGGTGTTTGAGGTAGAGCCTGGTGGGAGGTGATTGGGTCATGGGGGTGGACTTCCCCTTTCGCTGCTGTTCTTGCGATAGAGTTCTCATGAGATCTAGTTGTTTAAAAGTGTGCGGCACCACCCCCAACCCTGCTGCTGTCATTTAAGATGTGCCTGCTTCCCTGTCGCCTTCCACCATGATTGTAAGTTTCCTGAGGACTCCAAAGTGATGTTTCTGGTACAGCCTGCTGTGAGTCAATTAAACCTGCTTTCTTTATAAATTACCCAGTCTCAGGTATTTCTTTATAGCAGTGCAAGAATAGACTAATACAAGTACCTACCATGTATTTCCTTCTTTCTTGAATCATTACTAGGTCAGCATATAAATATGCTGTGATAGTTTTCATCTTAAAACTGACCACAGAATTTCTTGATATCTGAAATACTCTAGAAACCTCCTCATTTCTTGGTTCCCCTTCACAGGAAAATACATTAAAAGAGTTGTGCATACTCACTTTAATTCCTGACCTTCCGTTATCTTATCAACATTTTATATCAGACTGTTATGCTCGCCACTCAACTGAGACACTCTTAAGATTACTGTGACCTAAAACTTACAAAAACCAAGAGTCAATTTTTTATCCTCCGTGACTTGACCTCTTAGCTGGTTGCTTACTCCTTGCATGTCCAAGGACATATGGAATCATGATCGACCCCTTGGTCAGCCCTTGGAAATGTGACTCTTAGTATATAATTGATGTCATTGATTGAGGGTTTCATTGTGTTCACCTGGAGCTATGGACCATTCCATATCAGTTTCTCAGGTTGCTTTGCACAAACACCAAGATTGATCATGTGCACCTGGTTCCATTGTTGGACTCTCATGTTTCTACTGCTATGGATGATATGCCTTTCTAATCAACTCTCAATAAAAGCCTTGGACCCAAAGATTCAAATGGGCTTCCCTGGTCCGATCTATCCCACAACAGTTCTTATAGTTGACTGCTAGAAATAAAGCATGCTCTGTGTGGCCCCAGATGGGGAAGGACTTGGAAAACTATGTTTAGCCTCTCTGTACTATGCCCAATGCAAATATGTTCCTGTTGCTTTTGTGCTTTATCCTTTGCTGTAATAAATTTTAGCCATTAAAATAATGTGCTGTTGAGTCAGGTGAGTCCTTGTAGCGAATCTGCAAATTTGAAAGTTGTCTTAAGGCCACTGAAACACTTTACCTTCAAAATATACCCAGGACGTAGCCACTTCATACCTCCTTTGCAGCTCCCGCTCTGGTTCAAACAATCATAATCTCACATCTGGGATAATGTAATTATGGTTTTACCAGTACTACCCTATAGTTAGTTTTCTAAATAGCTGACAGAGTGATAAAAATACAAATCTTAGTATTGTCTCTTTTATATCTGTGAAAAATGACATTGGAATGTGGATGGGGATTGTGCTGAATCTGTAGATCCCTTTGGACAGTATGAATATTTCAACAATATTAATTCTTTGGTGAAAGGAAAATATCTTGGGCCTCCAAAATCACTAAGGAAAACTCAGGCTGGAAACTGCTTAGGGTCAACCTGCCTCCTATTCTACTCAAAGTCACCCCTCAGCTCACTGAGATAGATGTATAATTGATTGCCTCCCTTGGGGAGGCTAAACAGAAACTCAAAAGAATGTAACCATTTGTGTATCCCTTATATCTGTGACCTGGAAGCTTCCTCCCCGGCTTCGAGTCTTCCTGCCTTTGCTTCAAGTTGTCCTGCCTCTCCAGACTGAATCAATGTACTTCTTAATATATTGACTGATGACTCATGTCTCCCTAAAAGGTATAAAACCAACCTGTGCCCTGACCACCTTAGGCACATGTCCTCAGGACTTCCTGAGGCTGTGTCACAGGCGCGTCCTCAACCTTGGCAAAATAAACTTTCCAAATTAACTGAGACCTGTCTAAGATTTTCTGGATTCACACTTCCAAGCCATTTATTTTGTGTCTTCTTCAATTTCTTTCATCAATGTTTTATAGTTTTCAATGTACAGATCGTTCACCTCCCTGGTTAAATTTATTCCTGTGCATTTTATTTTTTGGTGCTATTATAAATGAGATTGATTTCTTAATTTATTTTTCAAATAGTTTGTTGTTAGTACATAGAGATGCAACTGAAATTTGCATGTTGATTTTGTATCTTGCAACATTAGTAGATTTGTTTATTAGTTTTAAAAGTTTTTACGTGGAGTCTTTAGGGTTTTTTAAATATAAGGTCATGTCATCTGCAAACAGAGACAAAATAGAATGGCTACTATCAAAGAGACAAAAGATAACAAGTGTTAGTGAAAATGTGGAGAAGAGGGAACCTTTGAACACTATTGGTAGAAATGATTTGTTCAGCCATTATGGAAAACAGTATGAAAATTTCTCAAAAAACTAAAACTACCATGTGATCCAGCAATCCTAACTGTAGGTATATGTCCAAAGAAATTGAAATAAGTAAGTCAAAAAGATATCTGCACACTCATGTACATTGCAGCACTATTAAAAATAGCCAAGATACAGAATCAACTTAGATGTCCATCCATGGATGAATGGATAAAGAAAATGTGGCATATATACATACATATATATATATATATATGTTTCATACCTTACATTTATACAATACATTTATACTATATATATGTGTGTGTGTGTGTGTGTGTGTATATATATATATATATCAAAGAAGCAAAGAGGCAAAAAAGCAAAAGCAAAGAGCACAATGCTATATATATAACATATGCCCCACAGTAGCCACTGGAGAAACATAAGTGAATAATATTCCATACGGAGTGGAATATTATTTAGCCCTAAAAAATAAGTAAATCTTATCATCAGAGTCAACATGAATGAACCTGGAGGACATTATGCCAAGTGAAATAAGCGAGGCACAGAAAGACAAATACTGTATCATCTCACTCATATGTGGATTCTATTAAAAAGGTGAACTCAAAGAAGCAAAGAGGACAATGCCGGTTACTAGGGGCTGGGATATGGGGGAAAATGGGAGATATTAGTCAAAAGGTACAGAGTTTCAATTATGCAGAATGAGTCAGTTCTGGAAATCTAATGTACATCATGGTGACTATAATCAATAATACTATATTGTATACTTAAAATTAGCTAAAAAAATACATCTTAAATCTTCTCACCACAAAAAAGGTAACTATGTGAGGTGATGGACATGCTAATTAACTTGACTATGGTAATCATTTCACAATATATACATTTATAAAAACATGTTTCATACCTTACATTTATACAATTTTTATTTGCCAATTATATCTCAATAAAGCTGGAAGAAATAAATATTGGGTTTTCAAAAAGAAAGTAATTCTTATTTTATCACTACTCTATTCGACACCTTCTAGTGACTGTCCACTGTATACAGAATAAAAATTACACTCTTTAGTCTAGCTTACAAGGTCAAAAATTATCTGGTCTCCTCCTGCCACTTCTCTGAACTCATTTCTTATCAATCATTTCCACCCTTGATCATTTTGCTCTTCTCTGTTCTTAGAACATCTCAAGTTTATTCTTCTGGAAGAGCTGTTCTTTCTGTCTGGAAAGCTCTTCATATTGATCTTCGCACGGCTGGCTCCCTCTGGCCATTCAGGTTTTGTTTTATATGTCACTTCCACAGAGTGGCCTTCCAGATCACCCTAGCTTTTAAAGCCTTTTCTTCCCAATTACTTTTATCATACAGCCCTCTGTATTTTATTCCTGACACTTACCGATATCTACACTTATTGTGTATTTTGTTTGTTTCTAGAACACAGTCTTCTTGAGGGCAAAGACTTTGTCTTTTTTGTTTGCTGATGTTTCTCCAATGCCTAGAGCAGTTCCTGGCTTATAATAGCAGGCATTTCAGTAAATGTGTGGCTTGAATGAAGAAACTGAAAACAAGTTGCATTGCAGCTTTTGAAGAAGTCCCTGTGGGGAGGTTTTTGTTTTTCTGAAATAGGCTGAAAAAACCTTTAAGTAGATGTTGTTAGCAGAAGGTCTAGGCTAAGGAATTCCCAATACTGTGCAAACTTTATCATCTCTGTTATTCACTGTTGTGTATCCTATGTTCTTGAAATAGTGCCTGGCTTATCGCAGGTGCACAGTAAAGATTTGTTGAATACATGAATGGTGCCTGACACAAAGTGTGAATTGAAACTATTTGGAGAAAAAAATTAGAAATTACGACATGCCACAGATACCTGGGTGACTGGTTTACGTCTTTCCCCTTCCCATGTTCAAATTACTCCCCTTGATCGAGAATATTAGCTTATTTATTCAAATATATTATATTTATTGAAGACTTAATTTGTACAAGTGATATTGTAATATGACCAATTATCCAAATTAACTTACTGAAAGCATTACTAAACAGAACTTCTTGAATAGTTGAGTTCATCTTACATCTTTGTCAGTTGGGCAGTAAGAAAGCTGATGGAAGATCAGGATCATACTATACCATGCAGTGTATGCAGTAATAATGGTACAGACTGAACAATATTTTTGTCTACCCTTAATGCCCATGTCAACTGTTGGGATTTTAAGAAAATGTTTCTATGAAGTTCCATGTATTTTAAGAAATGTCACAAAAGGATTAACTGTGTTAGTCAAAGTGGTTTTCTCATGTGCAAGTCTCATAGCATTATTTGGATGCCTGCTTTTTGGATAAAACTTTAAATGTCAATTATCTTGGCTCAGAAAGACAACTGATTTCAATTGTTTTTGGACAATGAAGAGCTTTGCAATGTGTAGGACACTGAGGGGTGCTATAATGAGCCTCCATGCACATATATCCATTTAACCTAATGAGGTAAATTCCTACAAGTGCAATAGCTGCATCAAAGTTTATGCATTCTTAAAATGTTCATACTCATTGCCAAATTACTTTCCAAAATGGTTAGAGCAAATCTATATTCCCGCCAAATATCTGTGAAATATTGCTGTTGTCTCGTTTCTCTTCTAGAAGTAGATATCCTCACACTTTCTTAACCTTCTAAATTTTCCATAAAATTTTTCAAAATATTGTATCTTTTTGATAATTCAATTTTTATTTCCTTGACAATTATTGAAGTCGCACATATTTTCATATGATTATTATTTTAATTATGTGAATAATGTGTTTACATTTTTGCCCATTTTAAATTTTATTAATCATATTTTGTATAATAAATTACTAATTATTGATTTGAAGGATTTTGTTGTGTATTAGAGATGTAAATGTTTTATCTCTGTTTTATATTTTAAAAATGTATTCTCCTGGGTTTTGTCATTTTAGTGTATTTGTAAAACCTTTTGATGTATAGGAGATTTTAATATTTACATGATTAAAGTGATCAAGTTTATCCCTTCTTGATTTTTTATCCTGACAGGATATGTATACTCAGACTGAATTTACAAAATATTGTCCTATATTTCCTCGTATGATATCCATTTCACCTCATTTCATTTTTTAAACTATGTGATTCCATTTAGATTAAGTTCAGATAATCATTCAAAATATTTACAGGTAAGAACCCAAATTTTTTTCCAAGTGTGTATTCAATGGACCCAATTACATTGAATAATCCTTCATTCCCTCACCTCTTTGATATATTGATTTTAAAATAGTTAATCCCTCTGTATACTTGGAAGTATTTCTTGACTCTTTTTTCTATTCCACTAATTCATTTGTCTATTCTTTTGTCAATAGCATGCTCCTTTGATTACAGTGGCTTTAAAATGTAGTTTGCTATCTGACAGGTCAATTCCCTTCACAGTATTCTTTTTAAAAAATATCTGGGCACTTCTTGTACATTTCTTCTGTCATCTAACTTTATATGTATTTGTTATATTGCAAAAAATCCACTTGGATTTTGACTGAAACATTAATATATTAACTAATTATATAGCTGAGAATCGGCATTGTCAACTATCAGTAAATAAATAAATCATAGCTTTTCAACCTTAGATTGCTATTCAAGTGGTAAACCATCTTAATTGCAACTCAAAACATGCAATTCATTATGTCTAATTCTGTGATTTGATGCTCATGTGCTTTTTCTATCTATGGCCCTCAACATTTCATTAAAGATCAGCATTCACATGGATGTCTTGTGCTTCAGTGTCAACTGTTCTGGAGGGCACTTGCCTTATGCCTAGAGGTGACCGCCAGAGCCCTCAAATATGATTTTTGTGAAAACCACATAGTCTCACCTTATCTTATGTCATATTAAATATATTATATATTTGAAAATTCAATCCAAACAATAGAAAATTAATTTATATTTTGGAATACATTACATCTTTATAGTATTTTCTTCCTTCCAAGGACAATGCTATGTCTGTTCATTTATTCAGGTATGGCTTCAATATGTTCTTTTATAATTTTTCATTATAAAATGTATTTCTTGGCCGGGCATGGTGGCTGATACCTGTAATCCCAACACTTTGGGAGGCCGAGGCGGGCGGATCACTTGAGGTTAGGTGTTCGAGATCAGCCTGACCAACATGGTGAAACCCTGTCTCTACTAAAAATACAAAAATTAGTTGAGCGTGGTGGCACACACCTGTAGTCCTAGCTACTCAGGAGGCTGAGGCAGGAGAATCACTTGAACCTGGGAGGCAGAGGTTGCAGTGAGCCAAGATCATGCCACTACACTCCAGCCTGGCAACAGAGCAAGACTCTATCTCCAAAAAAAAAAAAAATGTATTTCTTGTTATTTTATTTTTTTTGTGGAAATTGGAAGTGTGATTTCTTTTTCTTTCCATTTCAAATTCTAATTGTATATTGTCAATTGTCAATATAAAACAAAACTGATTGTTTTTCTAGCCAACTTACTAAATTTTCTCACCATGATAGCTAATTCACTGGGTTACTTTGTGTTTTTCTAGGTATAAAATCATAATATTCTCAAATAATACTAATCTTGTCCCACATTCAAAACTGTATACCGCCTGCCTCGACCTCCCAAAGTGCTGGGATTACAGGAGTTTGAGATCAGCCTGGCCAACATGGTGAAACCATGTCTCTACTAACAAATACAAAAATTAGCCAGGCGTGGTGGCAGGTGCCTGTAATCCCAGCTACTCGGGAGGCTGAGGCAGGAGAATCACTTGAACCTGGAGGCGGAGGTTCCAGTGAGCTCAGATTGTGCCACTGCACTCCAGCCTGGGTGACAGAGCGAGACTCTCTTTCAAAAAAAAAAATGTATACCACATATTTAATTTTCTATCTCATTGCATTAGCTATTGTGAGTAATAATTACAGAGAGAGAAAAATATTTCATATACTAATGCTTAACAGTTATACAGAAAACCTGAACACTATGCAATCATTAACAATGAAATTTTGAAGAATATTTAATGACATGGGAAATGTTCCTCATGTATTAAATGAAAAAAGAGATTTGTTTTTGGAATATATCGATTTTAAAACACACACACACACAGTCATATACATCATTCTCAGTGGAAGAAAAGGCTGGATGAATACACGTCAATACACAAGCTATTATCACTGGATGACAGAATGTTCCCCTTTTTAATATTTTGAGGTATTTTTCAAATTTCCATGATAAGCATATATAACTCTTATGATCAGAATAAATGCTTTTATTGCAATATGTAGAGATTTGCAGGGGAAGTGCTGCCAGACAGTGAGAGGGATCTTCTTAGTTGGTCTGTAGTGTCTACCCATTAAGTTTCAAAATATTAACTGCAAAGAGTTTTTTCATATAATGGCAATTGCTCAACCTCCTGTCTTTATATTTCTATGACTCTAGTTGCTATCTTCGCAGATTTGTGGAATGCTGGCACCGCAACTCTCTTTAGTGCAAACTGGCTCTGGTAATGCTGTCTGCAAAACACATTTGCTGGAAAATATATGTGCAATATGGCTACCCTGTTGGATATAAGTAGGAGAAAGAAACAATTTCTGCTGAGTTCTGCCCAAAAGACTCTTCCCCTGTTACTTAGAGTCCCTATGCCCCCTCACCCCATAGATACTTTTCTGTTTTCCTGACCATCAGTCATCTCCTGAACTGACACAGTTACAGTTAAAACTTGTCCCCTTGTAGGTTTGCTGGTGCTTTACTCTATTTCATACAGGTTATAAAAGTGATTGTTCTGATACCTGAACGTTGAGTGTGAGCCTGGGGAGACAAACCCTTTAACTAAGATGAAGCTGACCAACTAACTGAATGAGCGAGAGGTCCAGCTTGGGGTGGTCAATAAGGTGTCCTGGCAATCTGAGTACAAGGACAGCACCTGGATCTTCCTAGGAGGGCTTCCTTATGAACTGACTGAAGGGGACATCGTCTGTGTGTTCTCACAATATGGGAGATTGTTAACATTAATCTCATGCGGGACAAGAAGACTGGGAAATCCAAAGGATTCTGTTTCCTCTGCTATAAAGGCCAGAGGAGCACAATTCTGGCCATTGACAATTTTAATGGGATCAAGATGAAAGGAAGAACTATCCGAGTGGATCATGTGTCTAACTATAGGACTCCTAAAGACTCAGAAGAAACGGATGATGTGACCAAAAAGCTCCAGGAGAAGGGCTGTGGGGCGTACCCCCTCACCAAGTTTGTCTGAGAGCTCTGAAAATGAAAAACCAACAAAAAAGCACAAAAATGACAAAAAGGAAAAAAAGAAAAAAAGAAAGAAAAAGAGAAAACTGACCAGGAGGTACAGGCAGAGCAACCATCCTCTTTCGTCACCCAGAAGCAAGACAGTGAAAGAAAAGGAGGAAACTGGCTCTGAGAAGCACCCAGAAGCAAGACAGTGAAAGAAAAGGATGACCCTGGCTCTGAGAAGCACAGCAGTAAGAACTTAGAGACAGCTCAGAAGTCAGAGCCCAGGGAAGAGCCAAAGCTCCCCAAGGCCGAGACTGCCTACTCTGGTGGAGCAGGGGACCTAGAGAGGGACCTGAAGAAAGAGAAACCCAAGCACGAGCACAAGGCCTCAAGCAGGAGGGAGGCAAGAGAAGAAAAGACCAGGAACAGGGACAGAGGGCGGAGCTCAGACACATATTCTAGCCAGTACAATGGGCATACTGAAGGGTGTAGTCATAGCAGTGAAAGCAGGAGCCAAATTTCTTTAAGTTCTTTGTAGATTCTGGATATTAGTCTTTTGTCAGATGGATAGACTATAAAAATTTTCTCCCATTCTGTAGGTTGCCTTTTCACTCTGATGATAGTTTCCTTTGCTGTGCAGAAGCTCTTTAGTGTAATCAGATCCCATTTGTCAATTTTGGCTTTTGTTGCCATTGCTTTTGCTGTATCAGTCAAGAAGTCTTTGCCCATACCTATGTCCTGAATGGTATTGCCTAGGTTTTCTTCTAGGGATTTTATGACTTTAGGTCTTAGGTTTAAGTCTTTCATCCATCATGAGTTAATTTTTGTATAAGGTGTAAGGAAGGGATCCAGTTTCAGTTTTCTGCATATGGCTAGCCAGTTTTCCCAACACCATTTATTAAATAGGGAATCCTTTCCCCATTGCTTGTTTTTGTTGGGTTTGTCAAAGATCGAGTGGTTGTAGGTGTGTGGTGTTATTTCTGAGGCCTCTGTTCTGTTCCATTGGTCTACATATCTGTTTTGGTACCAGTACCAGGCTGTTTTGGTTACTGTAGCCTTGTAGTATAGTTTGAAGTCAGGTAGCATGATGCCTCCAGCTTTGTTCTGTTTGCTTAGGATTGTCTTGGCTATATGGGCACTCTTTTGGTTCCACATGGAATTTAAAGTAGTTTTTCTAATTCTGTAAAGAAAGTCAATGGTAACTTGATGGGGATAGCACTGAATCTATAAATTACTTTGGGCAGTATGGCCATTTTCACGATATTGATTCTTCCTATCCATGAACATGGAATATTTTCCCATTTGTTTGTACCCTCTCTAATTTCCTTGAGCAGTGGTTTGTAGTTCTCCTTGAAGAGGTCCTTCACAGCCCTTGTAAGTTGTATTCCTAGGTATTTTATTCTCTTTGTAGCAAATGTTATAGGGAATTCACTCATGATTTGGCTTTCTGTTTGTCTATTATTAGTGTACAGGAATGCCTGTGATTTTTGTACATTGATTTTGTATCCTGAGACTTTGCTGAAGTTGTTTATCAGCTTAAGGAGATTTTGGGCTGAGACGATGGGGTTTTCTAAATATACAATCATGTCATCTGCAGAGACAATTTGACTTCCTCTCTTCCTATTTGAATATGCTTTATTTCTTTCTCTTGCCCAATTGCCCTGGCCAGAAATTCTAATGTTATGTTGAATAGGAGTGGTGAGAGAGGGCAGGGCATCTTTGTCTTGTGCCAGTTTTCAAAGGGAATGCTTCCAGTTTTTGCCCACTCAGTAAGCAAATTTACAAGAGAAAACCCCATCAAAAAGTGGGCGAAGGATATGAACAGACGCTTCTAAAAAGAAGACATTTATGCACCAACAAACGTGAAAAAAAGCTCATCATCACTGGTCATTAGACAAAAAACCACAACGAGATATCATCTCACACCAGTTTGAATGGCGATCATTAAAAAGTCAGGAAACAACAGATGCTGGAGAGGATGTGGAGAAATAGGAATGCTTTTACACTGTTGGTGGCAGTGTAAATTAGTTCAACCATTGTGGAATACAGTGTGGCGATTCCTCAGCGATCTAGAACCAGAAATACCATTTGACTCAGCAATCCCATTACTGGGTATATACCCAAAGGATTATAAATTATTCTGCTATAAAGACACATGCACACGTATGTTTATTGTGGCACTATTCACAATAACAAAGACGTGGGAGCAACCCAAATGGCCATCAATGATAAACTGGATAAAGAAAATGTGGCGCATGTACACCACGGAATACTATGCAGCCATAAAAAAGGATAAGTTCTCCTGGCTAACCCGGTGAAACCCCGTCTCTACTAAAAAATACAAAAAACTAGCCGGGTGAGGTGGCGGGTGCCTGTGGTACCACCTACTCGGGAGGCTGAGGCAGGAGAATGGCGTAAACCCGGGAGGCGGAGCTTGCAGTGAGCTGAGATCCGGCCACTGCACTCCAGCCTGGGCGACAGAGCGAGACTCCGTCTCAGAAAAAAAAAAAAAAGGATAAGTTCATGTCCTTTGCAGGGATATGGATGAAACTGGAAACCATCATTCTCAGCAAACTAACCCAAGAACAGAAAACCAAACACCACATGTTCTCATTCATAAGTGGGAGTTGAACAATGAGAACACATGGACACAGCGAGGGGAACATCACACACTTGGGCCTGTTGAGGGGTGGGGGGCTAGGGGAGGGATAGCATTAGGAGAAATACCTAATGTAGATGACAGGTTGATGGGTGCAGCAAACCACCAAGGCACATGTATACCTACGTAACAAACCTGCACGTTCTGCACATGTACCTCAGAACTTAAAGTATGATAAAAATGTTACTATTTTTGTGTCTAAAACTTCTGGGGCTGTGCTTTTAATCCCTTGAGTATTAGAGTCATTGGGAGGACTGCAGTTTCAACAGCTGGATATCCTGGATATTTTTCACACTATCCATTGTCCCTGTACCAGAATATGTTTCCTGAATTTTGGTTCATAAACATGGCTCTTGAGCCCATAGACCCCAGTTGAAGATGGAATTTTCAGGAAAGGGAAAATACCAGATAATTCTACAATTCTAGTCTTTGGGTTTGATGTTTAGAGCCCAGCATCGTGGGACCTTTCCAGTTACTGGGTTTGGACAGCTTGATATGAATGAATGGAGTAGGATTTTTAAGATCAACCAGCTCCATGCCCAAACCCTCCTGTTTAAAAAAATTGTTAATGTCTTTTCTTTTTCATTAAAACTTTTTTGTTTGAAAAAAAAGTAATTGTAACTTTTGTACTCCAGTGGAATTAAAGAACTTTCAGTGTCATCTTTAATACCCTTTGTCTATTCTTCCTACAGAGATTTTATTTGAGGAAGATGTTCACCTGAATTTACTTTTAGTTATGAGTCAGACAATCTAAGCCACAGAAACATCTTAAATATTGAGAATGGAGGTCCCTAATGCTTTGTTGTCTGTAACTTTTGTTTTCTTTTTCTCCTGGTGGAAATAGAGTAGGTGGTGATGGAGGTTAAGGAAATCACAGCCAAGGCTGTCAAAGGCCCATTAGGTGAAATCTAAGACAAGTCTGATAGTCTAAACTTTCCTTCAAACACTTAGGCTGTGGATATACCCCTTACGCCACTTGATTTTATGTTAAAACATCTAAATTGCTTTATTGGTTAAAGAAGATTTTCATGGAATTGTTAATTATTTATTTTAATGGATTGCTGTATACCGAGTGTGTGCTCTTAGTTTGAGGAAATCAGGAAATCTATCATCTTGATACAATTTGGATTTGTACAATATTTTCTACCTTTCTTTTATTTCCAAACAGAAATGCCGCTATTTCAGAGCAAACTGTTGCTTTGTCAAAGCCCATATTCTGTTACTCATTGTTATTTATACAGACTCTAAGAAAATACTATGCTACTAATCAAAGGTGATAGATACAAAGCATTGTTTTGTCTTCTGGCATTATGGATTATGCTAATGGCCATCTGCCCATAATTGATATTTTGTTCTTCAGTCATAGAAAAAGAAACATAATCAACCATAAAAGACTATTTTGTTGTGATAAATGCTTATGCAATTGTCTTTTATTCTCCATTATGTTTTTTCATAATTTCCTAGTTAATTATTTAGTAGTATAATACTTTTATAGCAATAGAACTGTCACTGCATTCCAAATAGGAATTTGAAATATATTGTATACACACAGTGATGTCATCCCTAATATCCTCATGCAGCTGGGAAAAACAAATCAACTCATTGACATATAACACATACTTGGGCTGATTTTTTGTTTGTTTTTCCACATGTTGGAGGATAACTCACACTTTAGTTTTCTGTAGAGTAAGAATTATATGTAAAAAAAATCAATCCAGAAAACTATAGACTTAATGGTTATGGTAGATAACCAATTAAGCCAAGTCTCCTTTGATTTTGTATATACATTCTTAAATTAAAGGAAAATTCATTTTCTATAAAGAATTTGTTGGCAACTCCACTCTCCATCACAATAAAAGACTCCCTTTTGCAGGTGTGCCTGAAAGTCGTTGTGGATATATGAAGTAAAAAAAAAAAAAAATTCATGGTGTGTGTGAAGAGAACTCCACTGAATACTACCAAATGCTAGAAGCAAACACAAAATAAGTTAAAGATGTGGAACTTGCCCTAGAAGAATTTATGATTCAGCTGGGAGCTGTACTCTACACCTTAGAAACATTTATAAGCAAGACATCCAGGGTGAATTGATAGAGGTTTTAAGTGCTGAAAAGTAAGGATTCATGTGGTAGAACTGCCAGCAGAAACTGCTCACTATTTTTAAAGGTCTAATGTCACTAAGAAGACAAATTAATTTTTTTCTGAGATCTCTGGAATCTGCATGTATAGAGTAAGTAGATGTCATCTGAAGATGGTAACAAAAAAGCCCTACATTGATAACTGAAATGTCATCACTGGGATTTATGTCTTTGAATTAGGCACTTCCTTCCCCATGAATTAGGTATGATTAGCATCTCAGAAAGGCTAAGTAGTGAAATGCACCTATATGCATTTATACTGGTGAGGTAAATTCCTATGTATAGAGTATACCTGAACATGTTCTACCTCAGCATTCATGCTTGTCTGTATATAATTCAAAGATGTATTATAGATGTTTTTCTTCTCAAAAAAAAGTCTTAAAAAATTAAATTTGAAGTCTATTTTTATCCATCTTTTGCTTGTATTTATGACACTTTTCAACTTATTCTACTCTCAACAAATGTATTCAGGAGGAGTTTGTAAAGTTCTGAATGTCTATCAACACCCATGACACTACTCCCACGATTATGTCTTTACAAACAGGAACCGCGTGAGTCCAATATCCTGACCACAATTAACCAGGGATTAGGGCCAGCTATATAGAGAACAAGAACTAAACCAATCTAATCATCTCTCTCTTGGGGAATTTTAATTTGGAGATATAGAAAAGAGCAGAAACAGAATGAGACAAAACAAGAAGTAGGAGAATGAGGCAGTAGAATCCAGGATTATTCAGAAGCCATGACATGAGAGGAGACTACAGAGAAATCAGTGGGCAATAATGAAAATAGAACAGAAGAAGCAGATAAACAGAAATGCTGAGTCAGGAATGTGGTAGAGTTGCTAGAATAGGGAGCAATGAACATATGTTGGTGAGAGGATAGGAGTAAAACTGGGTTTCTTCTTGGAGACTCTCTCCTGTCCTCCGCTTGTCTGTGTATCTTTCCAATTAACACTTTTGAACTCAGTCAGCCTGAACACACCTCTGTTCCTTGCACACTGAAAGTTCCCAATAACACAGTGTCTTATCTGAATTTCAGAACCTCCTGCTGAATTCCATTCCAAATTTCTTCTCCCTGCTTCTGTCTCTCCTATAAAAAAAAGTTCCCAAGTCTCCGGGCGCAGTGGCTCGCGCCTGTAATCCCAGCACTTTGAGAGGCCAAGGCGGGCGGATCACCTGAGGCGGAGAGATTGAGAGCAGCCTGACCAACATGGAGAAACCCCTTCTCCACTAAAAGTACAAAATTAGCTGGGTGTGGTGCCGCATACTTGTAATCCCAGCTACTCGGGAGGCTGAGGCAGGAGAATGGATTTAACCTAGGAGGAGGAGGTTGCGGTGGGCGGAGATCGCGCCATTGCACTCCAGCGTGGGCACCAAGAGCGAAACTCTATCTCAAATAAAATAAAGTTCCTAAGTCAAGACTCCATTTTCTTTTGTTTGCAAGTACAAAGAAAGAATGGGTGGTTGCTTAAGAAGGCCGTTGTCTATCAGAGGATACTAGTACTGGTTTGCAAAAGTTGTCTACTTACTGGCTTCGATTCTTCCCCTTCCATTTGTTCTTGATCTCGCTCTAATTAGTCTTTTGACTCTACCATTCCACCACAACTACTTTTATGTATGCCAGGAATCATCTTCACACCGTTAAATCCAGTGTCTAATCCTCCATCCTCATCTTATTTAACATATAGCAGCATTTGAAATAGTTGATGACTCCCTTTTTCTCAAAAACTTCCTTCATTTGGCTGCTGACATCATACTTCTAATTTTCCTGCCACCCCACTGGCCACTCCTTCTCAGTCTTCTTTCCTAGTTCATTCTCATCTTCCCAGGCTCGTAATGTTGTTGTGCCACAGGGCTCAGTCTTTGAACTTTCTAAAAATCTACACTCACCTTCTAGGTGGTGCCATGGAGCCTTAGGACTTCACGATCTATTAGCTGATGACTTCATTTTTATACTCATTCTAAGCTCTCCTCTCTACTTCACACTCACATATTTAATTGCCAAATCAAGATCTCCACTTGGCTAATAAGTATTGCAATACTATTATGTACCCGACTGAATTCCCGATTTTTTCTTCTTCTCATAATTTTCTGTTCCTTTTAAGTTCTGAGTTAATGTTAATTCCATCCTTCTAGTTGCTCAACTCAAAATTTCTGGAGTCACCCTTGATTTTTCCATTCTCTCAATCTTAAAACCACCCAGAAATGCTCTGAGTAATATCTTTAATATATATACAGAATCTCTCCACTTCTCACCCACTCCCATTGCTACAGACTTGATCCAAGACACATATTCTCCTGTCTTGATTATTCTAAGCATTTCTCTGTTTACAAACTTGGTCTCATAAGTCTGTTCTTGACACATTAACCAGGGTGCTAAGAGTTTCCTTGTTTACAAACTTGGCCTCATAGGTCTGTTCATGACACATCCACCAGGGTGATCTTGTTGAAACAGGAATCAGATCTTGGCATTCCTCTGCTAAAACATAACTTTTGGCTTGAGATCTCACTCAGAGTGATAGCATTTCAAACTTTCCACCTGGCAGGGTGTGGTGGCTCATGCCTGTAATCCCAGCACTTTGGGATGCCGAGGTGGGTGGATTACTTGAGGTCAGGGGTTTGAGACCAGCCTGGCCAACATGGTGAAATCCCATCTCTACTGAAAATACAAAAAAAACCAAAAAACAAAAAACAAACAACAAAAAACAGCTGGGCATGGTGGCACATGTCCGTAGTCCCAGCTACTCTGGAGGCTGAGGCAGGAGAATTGCTTGAACCCAGAAGGCAGAGGTTGCAGTGAACCGAGATCGCACCATTGCACTCCAGCCTGGGTGACAGAGTGAGACTCTGTTCCCCAACGCCCCCGACAAAAAAAAACTTGCTACCTTTTCTTTCCATCTGACACTGCCCATTTACTCCTCCCTATTGCCCTCTCCTGCTTTTTTTTTCTCTATAACACTTTGACTCTTCTAAAATACTATTTGTTTTACTTATATATATTGTTTATTGCCTGATTCTGTTCCTGAGACTATACATTTTTTTCTTTCTTATGCGTGATTCAAATACATAAAATAAGTATTTGCTAAATTAATTAGTTAAGTAATCGAGGTGCCCTAACACTAGAACAAGAAGGAATCACCTGAATACAAATAAAAAGGCATAAATATTAGGAATCTGTATTAGTCCATTTTCACACTGTATAAAGATACTATCTGAGACTAAGTAATTTATAAATAAAATAAGTTTAATGACTCACAGATCCACATGGCTGGGGAGGCCTCAGGAAACTTAAGAATCGTGGTAGAAGGCAAAGGGGAAGCAAGACTCATCTTACATGGCAGCAGGAGAGAGAGAGAGAGCAAATGTGGAAGTGCCACACTTTAAAGCCACCAGCTTCCATGAGAACTCACTCACTATCAAGAGAACAGCATGGGGGAAAATGTCCCCATGATCCAATCCTTTACAAGAAGGTTCCTTCCTTGATACGTGGGGATTACAATTTGAGATGTGATCTGGGTGGGGACACACAGTCAAACCATATCAAAAACCTTCCCTATATCCTGTCACAAGCTAGCTGAGTCTTTGTTAATCATCCTATCATCGTTCAAAGACACCCACTGCTCCTTTCTCTTTGTCTTCTCTCTCCCTCCAAAGTTACACTGTGTTAGACATGGCTCAGGCATGGTTAAATGTTGGTTTCACCATTAGATGAAGCAGTGTAAAATCAATATTGTTATTCAGCTGGTTTCAAAAATACCTTCCTTTGCTGGCTGTGATGGCATCCTTACAGATGTCCCTGTCAACCTGTTGACTAAATTGCCTCAGTAACTGGTACTAGGGAATGTGATGCTTTGTGGATTTGAATTAAAGCTGTGAAAAAATAGAAATTGTCAGCGTGATTTTGTTGTTGTTTGTTTGTTTTTGATTTCCAGCCAGGCCTGTTTCTTCTAGGAAAAGATTTAGCATCTCCTCTTTCTTTGCTTTTTTTCCTTTTCCTTTTTTGATAGACCTTAAAGCAAATATGCCAAGGCAGCTGCAGTGTGAAACCAATAGGGAAAAGGCTTATGTCCAATCGTTCCTCAACCCTGAAAAATCACACATTCTCCATTTCTAAACAATGAACAGATGGGTCTGGGATGCAAGAGAGTAGAATGTTGTAGAGTGGTGTGTTGTAGACAGTATCATGTTGTTTCTTCTACTTTCCACCCTTCAACAATGCCAGTGTGTTAGGAGTATTCAAAACCTGACCTATTATCAACCAACCCCCTAATAATCAGTTAACACCTTAATTATCAGCTAATTGGTAACTAATATTAGTGTTATCAGTAGAACTTTTGGCACAGATTACATGGTAGTCAACAAAGATGGGTTCCTCAATCTTGCCTGAAGGGAAAAAAAAATGACTGTTTTCTTATTTTAAACATTTTCCGAATGAAATTCTGATCATTTCCTTGTGAATAGCATATTTTACATTTATAAAATAATCCAGCAGCAGAGTGTCAGGTGAAACATCATTCTTGATATCATTTTCTATTAAAAATCCATGTAAATAGTAAGCACTCAATAAATCCTTTGTGAATTAAGTCTGAGCCCACACTCAGACCTAAGATAGAGGCAATCCATTCAAAGAAAAACAAATAGAGACTCAATAAATGGTCAGAAAGCTAGGCCAGATTGCCCCATTCCCAATCCAATCTTCCTCCCACTAAGCAACTTGCTGTCATGAAGTAGGGATTATATTAAATACTCTGATTCTCAAGCCTGGAATTCTGTAGGACAGTAAACTGGAAGAAGCCTAGTGATAGTTGGTATCTAGATGCTGAATGTAATTTTTATTTTTACTTTTTGCATTTTTATGAGGCAGAAAATAAAAATATGCAGTTATTGAAGAGAAACTGAGCAATCAGCTACCAGTTAAACAAAATGTTAACCTATTTTCATGCCAAACTGAGGATTCAAATTGTACTCAACTATAATCATTGTTCTATTCATTCTACTTTGATGTCTTGAGAGTTGCTCAAAAGTAGGGACAATATTCTATTCTCAGTCCATGTGGATGGCACTCCAGCCCAAGGAAGCTGCTCTCTAAGAACTGAATTAATTAATAAATTATTATTAATAAAAGAAATGGCTTAACGGCATTAAAGGGCCATTAGCACACACAGCGGAGCGCACACACACACACACACACACACAATTCAAGATTAGTCATTGGCCGGGCAAGGTGACTCACGCCTGCAACCCCAGTACTTTGGGAGGCTGAGGTGTGGGAATCACCTAAGGACAGCAGTTTGAGACCAGCCTGGCCAACATGGCGAAACCCCGTCTGTACTAAAAATACAAAAATTAGCCAAGGGTGGTGGCAGGTGCCTATAATCCCAGCTACTTGGGAGGCTGAGGCAGGAGAATCTCTTGAACCCAGGAGGCAGAGGTTGCAGTGAGCCGAGATTGTGCTACTGCACTCCAGCCTGGGCGACAGTGAGGCTCCGTCTCAATAAATAAATAAATAAATAAATAAAAATAAATAAATAAAAGCAGGGGTTACAATCCTAGTCTCTGATAAAACAGATGTTAAACCAACAAAGATCAAAAAAGACAAGGGCATTACATAATGGTAAAGGGATCAATTCAACAAGAAGAGCTAACTATCCTAAATATATATGCACCCAATACAGGAGCACCCAGATTCATAAAGCAAGTCCTTAGAGACCTACAAAGAGACTTAGACTCCCACATAATAACTGGGGGAGACTGTAAGACCCCACTGTCAATATTAGACAGATCAACGAGACAGAGAATTAACAAGGATATTCAGGACTTGAACTCAGCTCTGGACCAAGCGGACGTAAGAGATATCTACAGAACTCTCCACCCCAAATCAACAGAATATACATTCTTCTCAGCACCACATCGAACTTATTCTAAAATTGACCACATAATTGGAAGTAAAACACTCCTCAACAAATGCAAAAGAATGGAAATCATAACAGTCTCTCAGACCACAGTGCAATCAAATTAGAACTCAGGATTAAGAAACTCACTCAAAATCACACAACTACATGGAAACGGAACAACCTGCTCCTGAATGACTACTGGGTAAGTAACGAAATTAAGGCAGAAATAAGTAAGTTCTTTGAAACCAATGAGAACAAAGACACAACGTGCCAGAATGTCTGGGACACAGCTAAAGCAGTGTTTAGAGGGAAATTTGCAGCACTAAATGCCCACAGAAGAAAGCGGAAAAGATCTAAAATCGATACCTAACATCACAATGAAAAGAACTAGAGAAGCAAGTGCCCACGAATTTAAAAGCTAGCAGAAGACAAGAAATAACTAAGACCAGAGCAGAACTGAAGGAGATAGAGACATGAAAAACTCTTCAAAAAAAATCAGTGGATCCAGGATCTGGTTTTTTGAAGAGATTAATAGCTAGACGGCTGGCCAGACAAATCAAGAAGAAAAGAGAGAAGAATCAAATAGACACATTTAAAAAAATGATAAAGGGGGCTGGGCACAGTGGCTCATGCCTGTAATCTCAGCACTTTGGGAGGCCGAGGTGGGCAGAACACCAGACGTCAGAGTTCAAGACCAACCTGGCCAACATGGTGAAACCCCATCTCTTCTAAAAACACAAAAATTAGCCAGGCGTGTTGTCAGGCGCCTGTAATCCCAGATACTTGGGAGGCTGAGGCAGGAGAATCGCTTGAACCTGGGAGGCAGAGGTTAAAGTGAGCGAAGATTGCGTCACTGCACTCCAGCCTGGATGACAGAGCAAGACTCAGTCACCAAAAAAAAAAAAAAACCAAAACTGATACAGGGGGTATCACCAATGTTCCCACAGAAATACAAACTACCATCAGAGAATACTATAAACATCTCTACAAAAATAAACTAGAAAAAAAATCTAGAAGAAATGGATAAATTCCTGGACACATACACCTTCCCAAGACTAAACCAGGAAGAAGTTGAAACCCTGAATAAACCAATAATAAGTTCTGAAACTGAGGCAGTAATTATTAGTCTACCAAGCATAAAAAGCCCAGGACCAGATGGACTTACAGCCAAATTCTACCAGAGGTACAAATAGGAGCTGGCACCATTCCTTCTGAAACTATTCCAAACAACAGAAAAAGAGGGGCTCCACCCTAACTCATTTTATAAGGCCAGCATCAGTCTGATACCAAAATCTGGTAGAGACACAGCAAAAAAATAATATTTTAGGCCAATATCCCTGATGAACATCGATGCAAAAATCCTCAATAAAATACTGGCAAACTGAATCCAGCAGCACATCAAAAAGCTTATCCACCATGATCAAGTTCGCTTCATCCCTGGGATGCAAGGCTGGTTCAACATTCGCAAATCAATAAACGTAGTCCATCACATAAACAGAACCAATGACAAAAACCACATGCTTATCATAATAGATATAGAAAAGGCCTTTGATAAAATTAAACACCCCTTCATGCTAAAAACTCTCCATAAACTAGGTATCGATGGAACGTATCTCAAAATAATAAGAGTTATTCATGGCAAACCCACAGCCAATAACATACCGAATGGGCAAAAGCTGGAAGCATTCCCTTTGAAAACTGGCACAAGTCAAGGATGCCTTCTCTCACCACTCCTATTCAACATAGTGTTGGAAGTTCTGGCCCAGGCAATTGGGCAAGAGAAAGAAATAAAGCGCATTCAAATAGGAAGAGAGGAAATCAAATTGTCTCTGCAGATGACATGATTACATATTTAGAAAACCCCATCGTCTCAGACCACAATCTCTGTACATACAGCATATACTGTACTATATATTACTTTAAGTGTTTGTGAATTCCCATATGTCATGGAGAAATAAATTATGAAATTTAAATATGCTGTCATATTTTTTGCAATAATGAAAATTTATCAAATGCACTGTATTACACCATTTGAAGGTGGTATATTAAATGTAAGGTTTATTCATTAATTTAAACATTGCATTAGCAATGTCTTATTCAATAAAATTTAATACAATCTTATCTGCAACTTCAATTGCCACAGCTCCCACTGAAAACAGAGACTGCCACAGATTGACCCAGAGGTACCGAACTTTTCTCCACAATTGCCATTGCCAGCTGAGTGTGCCATGCTCTTTCTCCCAGGAAAATCACAGCTCAGCACTACTGGTGCAGTATTCTTAAGAAGACCTTTCTGTTCCTGACACAGTATCCGTATCTAAAAGCAATAAGGTCATCATTCTAAATAAAAAAAGATGAATTATTTTTGAATCTTAGAAATCATGAGTGGGCTAAATAAGGATGATAAAAGGAAAGAGTATCTTCTCAACAGAATTAAAAATTTTTTAAAAATCAGACTATTCTTAGTTAAATAAACAGCATATAGATAGTATCATGAGTAGCCTGCTTACTCATTCTTAATCCCTTATCAATCTCTTATTTCTAGGGATTGGCTTCTTAGCACAGCTCATTTATGCAGAAGAACCTTGTCCAAATAAGGGAGAGAAATACTCTTGAAATGTTTGGCAGGCCACAAGTGCAGAAAATTTGAAAGAAAATGTCGTGTTGTGTCCACCTGGGTACATTTATATACGTCTTTTCTTGATTTGTGAACCAAACAGTGTAGAATCCACTTGTCTTCAGTGGCTGTTTGAAGAATTTAAAACACAGTGAGACACCACTAGATCTCTGTGCCATCAGACAGCCTAGGGAATTGGCTGAGACAGGTAAGCCTGAGTGTATGCTGAAAGATACTCACTAGAGAATAGATGGGAATGACTTTCAGAAAACAGACTGATCTTGACAGGGAGCCTCTCTCCTACAGAAATCATTCATTGTGGGTAACTTTGGGAAGACAATGAGTTTTTATGTAATGAAGGACTTTTTTGTTTTGTTTTGGGTTTTTTTTTGTTTTTTGTTTTTTTAGTTCTTGTAGTAAATTAATGGGAGGGAGAATTCTGGAACCCCTGTTAAGTCACTGATAGAAGGGGCTAACTGACCATACAAGCAATTGGTTTAGTGATATAATGTGCCAGAAAAGCTACACAGCTGAGCTGACATCTCTAGAGTGAAACAATCACCATTCCCACAGATAAGCACACAGTTGCTTTTCTGGCTTAGGTAGGGTCAGGAATTTCATTATCTTTTATTTATTTTAAACTTCATTTTATTTTCATGACATTGGGAAGATTAATATGATTCATAGAGCTTGATGTTGTAGCTAAGGTGAGGCTATGGAATAGCAGCTGGCTTGCTGAGTCAATTAAGCAATAATTAATCACTTATTGACTGCATAAACATACCAGCTTTATTTAAAGTTTGGGGATGGTGGTGGGGTATGTGTGCACAAATGCGTGTATGCGTCTATAAAGTGTCTTCTCTGGTCTCCAGAAACCTAGCGATGAAATTGTGTTCCTGAAAATAGCCTGATTAAAATGCAATCTTTCCTGAACTCTTGTGGTCCTCTCATTGGTTTCCCACATCCACTTTTACTTATATTCATATCAGCCTGAGAAATTGGAGCCATTGGCCTGGAACACAAATCTGATTATGACATTCCACTGTGTAAACTCTCCAATGGCTTCAATTTTGTTCGAAAATAAAACTAAATTCTTTATGATGACATGAAATGACCATCACCATTGGCACTTGTCATAGCTTCCTTTACGTACCCTCATAACCAAAAGATAAACTACACTGGCCTGTTCCCAGAAAACAGCATAGGGTGTTTAATCTCATGCTTTTGAACATTCTCTTCTTATTGCCTAGAATGCTCCTACTACCACACTCCATGAAGTCTTAACTCCAGTTTTAGCCTGGAGAAGCGTGAGTCTATTTTGAAAGACAAATACCCAAAATAGACAATTAGTCTTCTGCAGCAAAATGGCAGATAAAGAGAACTGAAACTACCCTTGCAATGAACACCTAGTTAATGCTGAACTAGATGTAAAAAAATTCTTTCACGTACATAGTTGAGATCATAATTTCCGGTGTTCCAAATTAAGAAAAAAACTGCTAAGTAAGAAGTATATGAGTTAATATTAATGCTATAACTATTATAGGGATAAGAATGATAAGGGGTTGTGGGTATCAGTAGTATAAGAATTGGAGTTTTTGACATCCATCTGAGAACAGATTAGGCCTTTGGCTTATGGAGGAAAATAATTTGAAGTAAAATACTGGCTTAAAGACAAGCACCTTGAAGGTTTACATCTTTGGCTAAATGATGAGGTACGGGGGAATAAAAGAAACAACAAATTAAGACTCCTAACAATCCAGGGATATGACAGGTGAGAAATTTTGTGTTTTCATGTCTCTGGGTAGGAAAAAAACGTCAAAATATCTCTTCTAAAAATTCAAAGCTCTAGGTCTGTAACACATGTGGATATGAAACTCCACTCCACGTGTGGACTGTGCGATGCAGGAAACCTCAAGCCAAGAAATTGGCATAAAATCGGAAATCAACTGCCTTTATCCCTGGACATTGGCAAACACGAAATCATCCTGAAAGAATTTGCCTCCAGTTCAGATGACTCGCAGTTTCCTGAAACTACTCATAGACATATAATAGCAAAACTGCAGACCAACAACAGGGGAACAATCCTAAGAGCTACCAAGGGAGGGAGAAGTTTACCTACAAAGAAGTGATAGACCATTACATGGGTGTAAGTTTCTCAAAAGCAATAAAAGAAGCCAGAAGACAATGAAATCATTACTTCAGGCAATGGAAGAAAGTAATTGTAAATTTAGCAATCTGTAACTGACTGATTATAATGTAAAAATGAATATACATTCATACAAAGAAAGATTGAGAGGTCACCAGATTATAGGTTTTGCTATAATGTTAATGGAACTACTACATAAAAATAAAAATTACACTCAGAGGAAGGACTGAGATGTAACAAGCAACGGTGAAAAAGAAGTTGATAAATATGTGGGTAATTTTTAAGTATGAGCTACATAAAACAATAAATGTAGCCTAATTTTAGATGGCCATAAAATGAAATGGAATTAAAATCCTAGACATCTAAGAATGGAAGAGGATGATCTCTGTAAAAAGTGATCTAAGAACTTTATTGTGCAAAAGGGGAGTAGAGGCACCGGTAAAGTTTAGAGTTTAAGTCACTTCTTTAAAATCTCAAAGTTGATGACTAAAACATTAGAAATAAAATGTGCAAAAAAGGAAAACTGAAATGAATGCAATGTATTCTTTATATGCTAATGGAGGAAAATGTAACAAAGGTGAGCAGATTAGTAAATAGAATACAAGAAAGGAGGGAGGTAAACTGAAGCAAAGAGAAAGTCTAGAAAGAAAGAAATGCAAAAAGAAAATGGTAGAAATACACTGAAATATATCTGTCATCACAATAAATGTAAACGTCCTTAATTGTCAGTTAAAATCAATGCTCTTATATTGCATATAAAACATGTAGCCATATGTTGTTTATAAGAGAGATGATTAAAATGCAAAGACCTTGGGAAGCTCAAGATAAAGGAATGGAAGAAAACAAATCAGGATTAATATGCCATGGGTATATGAATATCAGTATTAAGCAAAATAGAATTTAGACAAAAGAGCATTTTAGTTATATGATAATGCTAAAATGTATACTAAAGAGATACTAGTGGGAATTTATAAGCACCTAACACATAATATCAAAACATGTAACACCAAAAATATCAGAATTATAAAGAGAAAAATCATAAATACATGATCATAGTGGAAGATTTTAATATTTCTTGCTCAGAAACTAATGAATCAATCAGTAATACATATAAAGACTACAAAACATTTGTATATCAAAATTAGAAAGCTTTATTTAATGGACATATAGAATCTCACACCTAGCAATTAGATAATAAACTTTTTTTCAAAGCACAGATGGGGCTTTAATAAAAAATTAACCACATTTTTTTGTGGCACATAAACACCATGGAATACTATGCAGCCATAAAAAAGGATGAGTTCATGTCCTTTGCAGGGACACGGATGAAGCTGGAAACCATCATTCTCAGCAAACTAACACAAGAACAGAAAACCTAACACCGCATGTTCTCACTCATAAGTGGGAGTTGAACAATGAGAACACATGGACACAGGGAGAGTAACATCATACACCAGGGCCTGTTGCGGGGGTGTGTGGGCTGGGGGAAGGATAGCATTCGGAGAAATACCTAATATAGATGACAGGTTGATGGGTGCAGCAAACCACCATGGCACCTATATACCTATGTAACCAACCTGCACATTCTGCACATGTATCCCAGAACTTAAGGTATAATTAAAAGATAATAATTTTAATCCACAAAGAAAATCTTAAATACCAATCAATATCATATGGACTATTTATATGGTTTGAGATGAAATGAAATAACAGAGACTGGGCGTAGTGGCTCATGCCTATAATCCCAGCACCATGGGAGGCAGAGGTGGGCAGATCACGAGGTCAGGAGATCGAGACCATCCTGGCTAACACAGTAAAATCCCGTCTCTATTCAAAACAGAAAAAAATTAGCCGGGCGTGGTGGTGGGCACCTGTAGTCCTAGCTACTCAGGAGGCTGAGGCAGGAAAATGGCGTGAACCCGGGAGGCGGAGCTTGCAGTGAGCCGAGATTGTGCCATGGCACTCCAGCCTGGGCGACAGAGCAAGACTCCGTCTCAATAAAAAAAAGAAAAGAAATGAAATAACAGAAATAAAAAGCTAAAAGAAAACTAATTCCTCATTACTTAGAAAGATTAAAATATATTTATAATAATTTATGGTAAAGAAATTAAATCATATTTTGAAATGAATGACAAGGAAAACATTTCCTATCAATAGTTGTGACACACAGCCAAAGCAGTAATGACAGGGAAAAGTTTAGACCCATCTGCATACATCAGAAAAGATGAAAAGCTTAAAACGAGGGAGCCAAATGTGCTACACAAAAACCTAAAACAAAGAATAGCTACACAAAAGCAAATAAAGTAGAAAAGGAGTATGTAAATATAAAATCAGAAATAAAGAAAAAAACAAAGAAATAATAGAAGCAATAATACAAAACGTGTGTTTTTTTAAAAAAGTCAAATAGATAAAAACTCTGGAAATACAGATTAAAAGGGTAAACAAAAAAGTCAAATAAACAATATTATAAGTGAAAATATGAACATAACTACAAATATACTTATAAAATTTTAAAAGTGTAAAGGAATATTATGAACAACTTTCTGCCAGTATACACTTAAACATGTATAAGATGGACAATTTCCTAGCAAAACTTCTCAGAAGTGTGTCACAAAAACACTGAAAACCCGAATAAACCTACAACCAGTAAATATATTAAATCAGTAGATAAAAATCTACCTGTGAAAAGACGCCAACACGCACACACATAAACGTATATGCACATATCCAGGCAATACTCTAGTCACGTTCTGTCAAACCTTTAAGGAAGAGAGAATCCCTGTATCATACAAAGTGTTCTTGGGACCCAGCTTCAGTGTTGATTGAAAAGCATCTTGGAGTTACAACATGCAGAACCACTGATCTGGTCCTACTTCTTCATTTTATAGCTGAAAAAGGTGAGACTTAGCCAGGTAAAGTGATTCAGCTCATGGAGCCAGTTATGTTCCTTGAACTGCAGGTGATATTTTAATTGGCACAGGAAGATCTCATGAAAATCTTACTTGGACATTTTTCTCATACTGACCTGCACATCTTACACTTTTCACACCTTTTCTCTTTTGGGAATGGTTATCAGTACTAGAAAGTTGTATTTTTGATGAGCCCATAATTGGTGGTTACTGAGCGCCATTTCACTTTGGAGCAGTTTTGAAATTGAAATCAAATTTTTCAGGAGGAGTAAAGGAGCAGAAAACAAAATTCCCAGTTGACCAGCTCAACATTAGGTTTTCACAACATAGAAAATGAAATAGAAGTATTTTCTACATCTTTTTTTTTTTTTTTGAGATGGAGTCTCACTGTTACCCAGGCTGGAGTGCACTGGTGCAATCTCGGCTCACTGAAACCTCTGCCTCCTGGGTTCAAGTAATTCTCTTGCATCAGCCTCTGAGGTAACTGGGATTACAGGCACCTGCCACCACACCTAGCTAATTTTTGTATTTTTAGTAGAGACGGGGTTTCGCCATGTTGGCCAGGATGGTCTTGAACTCCCCACCTCAGGTGATCTGCCCACCTTGGCCTCCCAATGTGCTGGGATTACAGGTGTGAGCCACCATGCCCGGCCCCTTCTGTGTTTCTTATACTCCATCTCAAGAAAAGGCTATTCCCGGTTTCTTCCTGGCTAAAGAACAATGAGAAAAAAAAACTATTTTCTTGTTAATTTTGGCCAAGTTGTCAAAAATTAGGATTTTCAAAATGATTTTACTAAAGCTAGAGGGAAAGCAAAATGAAAACAAACTAAAAGAAAGGGAGGATCAGAAAAATAGTCATATCTCAACTGTAGTTTTCTAATCTGAGGAGATAAAGATATGGTAAGAAGGTCCCCATGCATAATAAGAACCCTGCCCAGAAAACACCCCCATTTCATTCAGAAGGTCTTTTCATATAGAACTTGAATCAAAACTGAATTTGATCAAGGGTGATCATAGTGTTGATGGCCCAGCTCCAAGTGCATCAAGCAAACCTATACTTTTCCTGATACATAGTAGCAAGATCGTAAAGCACTAAAACTCAAAACCGTCCTCCAACCACCTTCCCTTTGTCCTGTGGTTATCTCCTCACAAGTGCCTACAACATCTTACTCTTTGTCAATACTTTCACCTTTTACTTTTGTCAGTGGAACAAGTCTACAACCTCCAGGCCTTAGAATTAGTGGCCTCCAAGGTCCCTTCCAGGAAACTAGAGGCATCCACGAGGTAATGAGGTAAGATGTTTCCAAATCATTTCAATAATCTGAGAGCACTTCTTCATCAGAACTCTGGCAAAACACAGTGCTAACTTCAGTGACTTTGTTTTCAGTTCTTACTAATGTTGTAGTCAAATCATAAAGCTCCTTTTGCCATTGAGGTGTTCAAATGAGATAGCAGGTGTTATTGCAACAGTAGCAACACACAGGTTTTGTCTTGAAACTGTCTATCAAAAATGGGCTTCTATAGCGTGCTACTGTATTTTCAGAGGTAAGCAGTTTAGTTGATTAAATAAAAGTTAACAGCAATTCAAACTTTAATTTTACCTTTAAGTATCCATTCTATTTTCTCTGCAAACCTAGGAACTTGCTATTGGAATGTGATAATTTACGCATTTTCTGCAGTGCTTTCTTCCAAAAGTCTTGACAAGAGTTAGTGTTATTTTAGAAATCAGAATCAGTTTCTACAACTGTCATATTTTTCTCTTTCTTTATAATGAATTTATTGTCTAAAAACATACTTATATGTGCAACAACATGGATCCAGCTGGAGGCCATTGTCCTAAGTGAATTAACACAGGAACAGAAAATCAGATACTACAAGTTCTCATTTACAAGTGGGGCCTAGATATTGGGTATTTATGGACACAGGATGGCAACAATAGATACTGGGGACTAATCGGGGGGGGGGTGTTTTTCAATCCATTGGATACTATGCTTGCCACTTGGGTGACAGGATCATTCATATCCCAAACCTTAGCATCACGCAATATGCCCACATAACAAACCTGCACATGTACCCTCTGAACCTAAAATAAAGAATTTTTTTTTTTTTTTTGAGATGGACTTTCACTCTTGTTGCCCAGGCTGGAGTGCAATGGCGTGATCTCGGCTCACTGCAATCTCTGTCTCCTGGGTTCAAGCAATTCTCCTGCCTCAGTCTCCTGAGTACTGGGATTACAGGTGCCTGCCACTATGCCCAGCTAACTTTTTGTAGTTTTAGTAGAGACAGGGTTTCACCATGTTGGCCACACTGGTCTCGAGCTCCTGACCTTAGGTGAGTCACCCACCTCGGCCTCCGAAAGTGGTGGGATTACAAGCATGAGCCACCGTGCAAGGCCAGGATGAAACTATTTTTTAAAAAGCACTGAAGCAGTTTTTAATGAAAATAATGTACATATCTAGTTTAATTTGTTGTATGAACAATTACTGGTAAATTTTTAACACTGAAATTTTGTTTTACTTTGCTCACAAAATAGGGCCAACTAACTTAAGAGTTTATAAAGAACTCAATCAAATTTACAAGAGAAAAACAAACAACCCCATCAAAAAGTGGGCAAAGGATATGAACAGATACTTCTCAAAAGAAGACATTCATACAGCCAACAGACACATGAAAAAATGCTCATCATCACTCGCCATCAGAGAAATGCAAATCAAAACCACAATGAGATACCATCTCACACCAGTTAGAATGGCAATCATTAAAAAGTCAGGAAACAACAGGTGCTGGAGAGGATGTGGAGAAATAGGAACACTTTTACACTGTTGGTGGGACTGTAAACTAGTTCAACCATTGTGGAAAACAGTGTGGCGGTTCCTCAAGGATCTAGAACTAGAAATACCATTTGACCAAGCCATCCCATTACTGGGGATATACCCAAAGGATTATAAGTCATGCTGCTATAAAGACACATGCACATGTATGTTTATTGAGGCACTATTCACAATAGCAAAGACTTGGAATCAACCCACATGTCCATCAGTGACAGACTGGATTAAGAAAATGTGGCATATATACACCATGGAATACTATGCAGCCATAAAAAAGGATGAGTTCATGTCCTTTGTAGGGACATGGATGCAGCTGGAAACCATCATTCTCAGCAAACTATCGCAAGAACAGAAAACCAAATACTGCATATTCTCACTCATGGGTGGGAATTGAACAATGAGATCACTTGGACACAGGAAGGGGATCATCACACACTGGGTCCTATTGTGGGGAGAGGGGAGGGAGGAGGGATAGCATTAGGAGATATATCTAACGTAAATGATGAGTTAATGGGTGCAGCATGCCAACATGGCACATGTATACATATGTAACAAACCTGCACGTTGTGCACATGTACCCTAGAACTTAAAGTATAAAAAAAAAAAATTTTTGGCCGGTCGCGGTGGCTCAAGCCTGTAATCCCAGCACTTTGGGAGGCCGAGATGGGCGGATCATGAAGGTCAGGAGATCGAGACCATCCTGGCTAACCCGGTGAAACCCCGTCTCTACTAAAAAATGCAAAAAACTAACCGGGCGAGGTGGCTGGCGCCTGTAGTCCCAGCTACTTGGGAGGCTGAGGCAGGAGAATGGCGTGAACCCGGGAGGCGGAGCTTGCAGTGAGCTGAGATCCGGCCACTGCACTCCAGCCTGGGCGGCAGAGCGAGACTCCGTCTCAAAAAAAAAAAAATTTTTTTTTAAATAAATTAAAAAAAAAGAGTTTATTGGACATTGTCTTTGAAAGCGTAAAAAGACTAGGCTCTCAGAAGCAGAGAAACTGAGTGCTTTTAGCTTTATTTTGACTGTTTCTTCCTCTAAACTATGATTTCCTATCATCTTTGAAACCAACGAAATAACAGCTCTTAAATGAAAGAAGAAACCATATCTCAAAGGAGATTAGCTTAAACCCCAGTGTAATCTCTCCATTTTCTCCTACATCTAAGAATTGCATTGATCATTTCTAAGAGTCACTACGAGACTGACAAAATAAATCTTTCCAAAAGTAGCAGAGAAATTGCCAGATTTTCACTTGTGTGAGAATCTATAAGTATGGACATTGATATTCTCCCATCCTTACCCTGCCTCAGGACATAGTCTAGTGTTTTTTAATGAAAAGCAATTTATATAAACAATTCTCTTTTCAAATAGAAATTTACTGGGTTGAGAGATCTTACAAGACTGAGCAGAAAACAAATGGAGTACAAAAATGATTCTGGATAATGTGCATATTTTTAATCAATAAAATAATAGTGTTTTCATATTGCTATCCTGGGATCAAATGATTGTAGAACAGCTTTGTTATTTTGAGAATGTTACCCAAATTGTATCTAAAATTTTACCTCTAAAAAGGAGTTAATTGGTGCAGGTGACTCTGTTAACTATAGCTAGGTAAGTTCTCAGCACACCCTCCCACCTCCCTTATTTATGCTCCACTGGGAAATGCCCACTTTGTGTGGTCATGACGGTGGCATCTAAAATGGTGTCTCCTCCCACTTACCCACCTCCTGCTCTCTGCCACAGGGGAATGGACCTGATTTAGGCTGAGTCATTCAAAATACAACATCCTTTTTGTCACAGTGATTGGTCCAAGGGAGACATAATCAAAGCATGTCCTGTGAGAGTCCTGCCCTGGAAGCCTTTCAGAAGAAAGTTATTCTTCTATTGGAGTTATTCAACTGGGAACATATGAAGCCTAGTTGCTGCCAGAAACTCCACAGTCTTGTGGGAAAACCACATCTGCAGCTGATGAGAATAAGGCCAATGTACAGTCAGGGACAGAGTTAAAATGTGTGATGAGCAGGGGAGACAAATCGAAAAAGTATATGGGAGAGCCCATTGACATGCTTTCTACAGGAAGAAACCAAATGAAGTCCATTCACAGTTACGCACATTAGCGTCATTGTTCTCACAGTAACATCTCTGTGCCTCAGTTTTTTCATTTGCAAAATAGTCAAAACTATATTAATCTTGCAAGGTTTTTAGTAGTAAATGAGAGGGTGTGATAAGCACAATGTAGAAGCTCATCCAATGTTAGTTTCCCAAAATAAAGCTTATCTGACTATCTTGAAATAGGTAAGTTTGAGTCATACTTTAATCATTTAGATTATATTTACAGTGAGGTTATAGTAAAACATTAATTAAGTGCTTGGCAAAGGCAGAAATATTGTCTATAGCTACAAATTCCAAATTATACCACCGGGCACAATAAAGCATAGCACTGAGGTGAAGAAGACTGGGAGTGGCAAAATGTGATTTAAAGGAGTAGCTAACGTGTAATCTGTTGTTCTGAGATCATATTGTCAGAAGATAAAAGCTGAAAAAGCTGTCTGGGACAACTGCATGTAGATTTGCCATGTGGGGAAACTATGCAGGCAATAATATTGTTCAGCTGATAAGATGTAAGAGACTATCTGGAAACATGATGAACCAGACATGTATCACAACTGCAAGAGAACTACTATAAGTAACATAGAATAGAGCATTTATTATAGGCATTATTTGATTATATGCTATTGTAGGAAGTGGTAAAACAATCTATATTTTCCCATTACTTCTGAGTCTTGTGTTTACCCTGAAGATAGCAGGACAGGCAGTAAGGAAGGAAAGATGCCTGTGAAATGGTGGAGAATAGGGATAACCAGAATTCCCAAAGATGAGCAGAAATCCACATCAGTTTCCCACGACCTCTAAACCTTCAACTTTGATGATGCAGATGAAGTGCAAGAGAAGTCAATGTCCTTCATCAGGAAGCTAAACACAAACCTGCTCCAACAGTCAGAGAAGATGAAGCTGAAGATACCACAGGAGCTGAAGGAGTTACAAGTCTCTCTGTAATACCTACATCAATAAGGTGAGGCAGCAGATCAGTGACAACGTGCATGGACTGTCACACTGCAAAACCCTACATTAAACTTCTCTGTGTAAACATGGGTGCTGTTTCTCAGTGTAAACATATGTGCACGTGTGTGTGGGTATGATATTTATTTTGATTACTTACATGCCATACAATTTGCCGTTTAAAAGTGTATTATCTAGCACACTTTTAGTATATTCACCAGGTTGCAAAACTATTGCCACAACCAATTTTAGAACATTTTCACCCAAAAAGGCACTCCATTCCCTTCAGCCCTTTAGCAGTCATGCCCATTTCCTCCATTCCCCAGTGCTAAGCAATTTCTCCTCTATTTTTGTGTCTGTGAATTTGCTCATTCCGGAGATTTAATGGAATCATGTGGTCCTTTGTGACTGGCTTCCTGCCCTTAGCGTTTTGTTTAAGGTTCATCCATATTACAGTATGTATCAATACTTGATTCTTTTGTATTGCAGAATCATATTTATCTGCACAGATACATCTCATTTTATTCATTGAATCAGTGGACAGATATTTGAGTTGATTCTATTTTTCTGTTATAAACAATAATACTATAAATAATCATGTTCATGTTTCTGGGTGGACATATGTCTTCATTTCTCACAAGAATATACCCAGAAATAGAATTTCTGGATGAAATAGTAACTCTATGGTTAACCATTGGAGGAAAATGCCAGGCTTTTTTTTAGCAGCTGCACCATTTTACATTCCCACCAGCAATGATTGAAGGTTCTAATTTCTCCACATTCTCAGCAACACTTTTTATTGTTTTTAAAAAGTAATATTATAGCCATACCAATTGGTATGCAGTGGTATCTCATTGTGGTTTTGATTTGCATTTCCCTGATGATTAATGATGTTGAACATTTTTTCATGTGCTTATTGATCAACTGTATACCTACTTTGGAAAAAATGTCTATTCAAGATCTTTGCACATTTTTTATTTGGGCGTTTTCTCTTTTTCGTGCTGAGCTGGAGGAGTTCTTTACATATTTTACATATTAGTCACTTATCTGATATACAATTTGAAAATAGTTTATCTGATTCTCTGGGATGCCCATTCATTTTATTGATAGTGTCTTTTGAAGCATTAAAGTTTTTAATTTTTACGATGTCCAGTCTTTCTTTTTTTTTTTTTTGTCACTTGTGTGTTTGGTATCACATCTAAGAAGCCATTGCCAAATACAAAGTCATGAAGACTAAAAGCTATGTTTTCTCTTAAGAGTTTTATAGTTTTAGCTATTGCTGTAGGGCCTTTGTTTTATTTCAAGTTATTCGTATATGGCCTGAGGTATAAGTCCGACATCATTCTTTTGCATGTAATTTATTATAGATGAAAATCATAGTTTCAGGGGCAAGAAAACAACATATTGGGAATCTCAGAACCTCAAATTTAGTCCTTTTCCTGGCATTAATATGGTTGGTTCAAAATTTTATCAATTATATATACTTTACTAATTAGGATATTGAGATCTATGTGGGGTTTTTTTGTCCTCTAGGATCTATTATGGACTAAGAGAGATGTATTAAAACCCTTCACTACTAATATGATTTTATTCTTCTCTTTTTACTCTTGAAATGCTTGCCTTATGAAAATAAATGCTATATTATTTAGCACATGGATTTTCATAATTGTTGGATCTCTGATGGGAATTGCAACCTTTATCATTACAAAGTGTTCCACTGAGCTTAAACAAATTTACAAGAAAAACAACATTAAAAAGTGGGCAAAGGACATGAACAGAAACTTCTCAAAAGAAGACATTCATGCAGTCAACAACATGAAAAAAAGCTCAACATCATTGATCATTAGAGAAATGCAAATCAAAACCACAATGACATACCATCTCACGCCAGTCAGAATGGCAATTACTAAAAAGTCAAGAAACAACAGATGCTGGTGAGGTTGCAAGGAAAACAGAAGGCTTTTACACTGTTGGTGGGGATGTAAATTAGTTCAACTACTGTGGAAGACAGCGTGGAGATTCCCCAAAGATCTAGAAGCAGAAATACAATTTGACCCAGCAATCCCATTACTGGGTATAGAACCAAAGGAATACAAATCCTTCTAATATAAAGCTACATGCATGTGTATGTTCATTGCAGCACTATTCATAATAGCAAAGACATGAAATCAACCTAAATGCCCATCAATGATAGACTGGATAAAGAAAATGTGGTACATAGACACCATGGAATACTATGCAGCCATAAAAAGGAATGAGTTCATGTCCTCTGCAGGGACATGGATGGAGCTGGAAGCTATTATCCTCAGCTAGAAGGAACAGAAAACCAAACACCACATGTTCTCGTTTGTAAGTGGGAAAGTGGGAGCTGAATGATAACACATGGACACATGGTTGGGGAACAACACACACTGAGGCCTGTCGGGAGGGTGGCGGGAGGGAGAGCATCAGGAAGGACAGCTAATGCATGCAAGGCTTAACACCTAGGTGATGGTTTGATCTGTGCAGCAAACTACCATGGCACACGTTTACTTATGTAACAAACCTGCACATCCTGCACATGTACCCCAGGAACTTAAAATAAAAGTTAAAAAAAAAAAAAAAAAAAGTATTTCACTACTTTTTCTATTATAATGCTTTTTGCAGTAAATTCAACATGTCTAATTTTAAAATTGTGAACCCTGATTTATTTTTGTTTGCATTTGCATGGTTTAACTCTTTCCATCATTTAATATTAGTGTTTCTGAGTCATTTTTAAGTACAGGGGTTTTGCTATGTAATGAGATCTGAAAACATATCCTTTAAAAAGTGACTTTGGCTGATTTTATTTATTTAAATGGTAGGCACTTATGGGCTTAGTTTGTCAAGTTATTTCATGTTATGTTTTCTGTTTTAATTGTCTTTAATATATTTTCTTTACTTTTTTGTGTATTTCTTCTGAAGCTTGGGAAGGGTTATATTTTTAATCTACTAGTTTTGCTTTAATTATAAACAACAGATTTAATCCTCTCTTTGTTTAGATAGTATTCTTTGCTTATAATGAACAATGGTGGAATTAGTATATTTCCACTTTCTCCACCTTTCCCTTCTACTTCTCTACTTCCCAAATTTTAGTTGATTATTTTATTTATCCAATGTTTATCTTTATCTTTAAAAGTATCTGATTTTTATATTATTTTATGTAATTAGAATGATGGTTTGATCTCAGTTATGCAAGACGAACTTACTACCGCCATTTTCCACTAGTCCTTCTCTTCCTTAATTACTTACTATATTATCAGAATTTACAAAATTTATATTTTTAAAATTTGTACTCATAATCTCTACATTTATTTTAATTGTAGCCCTACATTTCAATGGGTTCAATCCTTACTGCTAGACTTTTTGACTGAGTTTCTACTTATGTCGTCGTTATTTCTGGAGGCCTGTTATGAACTCAGCATGACCAGTGTACTAGTTTCCTATTGCTGCAGTAGCAAATTACTACAAACTCAGGGACTTGAACAACACAAATTTATTATCCTAGAGTTCTCTAGGGCAAAAGTCAGATGAATTTCTCACCAAGCAGAATTCAAGGAGTCAGTAGAGCTCTGTTCCTTTCTAAAGGCTCTAAGTGATCATTGTTTTTTTTTGTTTGTTTTATTTTGTTTTGTTTGAGACAAAGTTTCGCTCTTGCTGCCCAGGCTGGAGTGCAATGGCAAGATCTTGGCTCACTGCAACCTCCACCTCCGGGGTTCCAGCAATTCTCCTGCCTCAGCCTCCTGAGTAGCTGGGATTACAGGCATGCACCACCACGCCCGGCTAATTTTGTATTTTTAGTAGAGATAGGTTTCTCCATGTTGGTCAGGTTGGTCTCGAACTCCTGAGCTCAAGTGATCCGCCTGCTTCAACCTCCCAAAGTGCTGGGATTACAAGCATGAGCCACTGCGCCTGGTCAAGAATTGTTTTATTGTACATTCAGGTTGTTGCAGTTGTAGGACTAGCATTCCTGTTTCCTTGTAGGCTGTCAGACGAAGGTGATATCTAGCTTGTAGATGCTGCCTCCATGCCTTGGCTTCTGGCCCCTTTTCTCCATCTTTAACACCAGTGATAGTGGGTAGGAGTCCCTCTCACACTTTGAATTTTCTTGCATCTCTCTGACTCAGTCCTCTGTCTCCTTCTTCCAGTTTTTATAAGGACCCATGTGATCACACTGGGATCATGTGAATAATCCAGGATATTTTCTCTATTTTAAAGTAAACTTAATATCATCTGTGAAGCTTCTTTTCACATATAAACTAATATATTCACAGTTTGCAGGGATTGAACATCTTTGGAAGGCAATTTTTCTGCCTACCACAACTACCAAGCTGCTTTAAGATCCTCTTTTTGTATCACAGAAGAGAAGCCAGTGAACAGTTTCCCAGAATCCTCTCCCCAAAATGATTCTGGATTACAGTTTGCCAGTAAGAGGCACTTGCATGAATGAGATTTAGAAGGTGGAAGAGAACAGTCTATTATACTCTGGGGTAGTTGCAGACAGGTGCATAGGCAGATGTGAGAGTCACATGGGCTTCTTAGTAAGCACTTAAGAGACATCTGCTTTGTTTTGGCAGAATGAGATAGCTATTAGGAACTTCCTCGAGATTCTTGAAAATCACAACAGCTTCTTAGCACATAAATCATGTAATTTATGATATGAAGCAAGCATCTTTCTTTGCTTCAGTGAATTGTCATATTCTGTTCTAAGTATGGATTGCTTCCAGTGTTTTATCCTTTGTATTTAAATCTGTAAAATTTCCCCAAAAGTTTCTTTAATGTGAAGGCTTTTGTCAGTGTTACTTCCTTTGGGACATCTTCATCCTCCCCATTACAACTACTTTCCAATTTCACATTCAGTGTTTTTTTTTGCTGATTTATTTCTTCCCTGTATTTTCATTCTTTGTCCAATTCCATCTTTCTATTGTCCATTTATCTAAAATGTCACATAGCTTTATCACTGAACAGAAAGGAGGCAACACAGTTAGCATGCTTTGCTGTGTATGCATCAAATATCAGATGTGCAGTGACCAATTACTGACAGTCTTTGTAGAAAGTGATGCAATTGGTCATTTATGATACATATCTGTTATTTATATAATGAAATGTGGACTGAAGAATTAGCAGCAAAATACGTACTTTACGGAATAACCAGTGGGTATACAGTGGTACCTGACATCTGAACTACGTTTTGTGGGAGTGGTGTTAGTTAACGAAACCATTATGTACTTGTTTTTTAGGGCTGCTATAACAAAGCAGCACAGACTGGGTGGCTTAACAACAGAAATTTAATTTTTTAACAGCTCTGGAGGTTAGAAGTAAAAGATCGAGGTGTTCACAGGGTTGCTGGCTTCTGGGAGTTGTGAGGGAAGGATCTGTTCCAGGCCCCTCTCCTTAGCTTGTAGATGGCAGTCTTTTCCCTATATTTTCACATTGTTTTCCCTTTGGGTGTGTGCACCCAAATTTCCTCTTTTTACAGGGACACCAGTCAGAATAGATCGCACCCTAATGAATTCATTTTAACCAAATTATCTCTGCAAAGACTCTATCCCCAAATAAGGTCACATTCTGAGGTACTGGGGAACTGGACTTCAAAATACCAATTTCAAGAGGGGTAACTGAAATGTTGGTATGAAGACATACAGCGCTTTTGGCAGTTTGGAAAATCGAATAGAATATATTTCCCATGTGTTATTTTTGAAGATGCTACTAAAGTTCACATTTAGCTATATCTCTCCTAGGGCCTATTCAGGTAAATGGAAGCTACTCTCTTGGTACAAAAGCATTCTGTGTCTTTATACTTGAATGACAGTTTTCTTATGTTTAGAATTCTTGTATCAGTTTTTCTTTTGTTGAGGTCTTTGAAGTTAATATTCCAGTCTTTTTTTTTTTAATTTAGGTATATTTATATAAATTAGAAGCATAAACAGTATGTGTTCAGTTTGACTAGTTTTAGCAATTGTATAGAGCCATATAACCACCACCATAGTTAAATATAGAGCATTTTCATCACCCCCCAAATTTCTCTGTGCCTCTTTGCAGTCAGTCTTCCTTGTACATCCAGCCCCAGCCAATCTCCCTTCTGATTTCTATAACCAGGAAGCAGTTTCCCCTGTTCTTGGATTGTATATAAATTGAACCATACAGGTATGCTACTCTTATGTGTCTGTATTTCATTCAAAATAATGCTTTTGAGATTAATGTTTGTCTTGTGTGTATCAGTAGTTTTCTGAGTGGTATTGATTATAGGAATGTGCTACAATGTGTTTTAAACATTCTTCTGTTGATGGACATTTGAGTTGTTTCCAGTGGTTTATGTACATTCTAGTAGAAAATTTTTGTGAACATGTTTTTATTCTAGAGACAGATAGTGGGCCATGGTGTAGGTGTATCTTTAACTGTTTAAGAAACTACCTGTAATCCCAGCACTCTGGGAGGCCGAGGAGGGTGGATCATTTGAAGTCAGGAGTTTGAGACCAGCCTGACCAACATGGTGAAACCCAATCTCTACTAAAAACACAAAAAAATTAGCCGAGTGTAGTCCCAGCTACTCGGGAGGCTGAGGCAGGAGAATTGCTTGAACTTGGGAGACAGAGGTTGCTGTGAGCCAAGATCACGCCACTGCGCTCCAGCCTAGGAGACACAGTGAGACTCCATCGAGAGAGAGAGAGAGAGACAGAAAGAAAGAAAGAAAAGAAAGAAAGACAGAAAGAAAGAAAGACAGGCACAAAGACAGAAAGACGGACAGACAGACAGAAAGACAGACAGACAGAAAGACAGAAAGAACGACAGAAAGACAGAAAGACAGAGAAAGACAGAAAGACAGAAAGAAAGACAGACAGAAAGACAGAAACACAGACAGACAGAAAGACAGAAAGAAAGAATGACAGAAAGACAAAGACAGAAAGAAAGAAAGACAGAAAGAACGACAGAAAAAGACAGAAAGACAGAAAGAAAGAAAGACAAAAAGACAGACAGAAAGACAGAAAGAAAGAACCACAGAAAGACAGAAAGACAGAGAGACAGACAGACAGACAGAAAGACAGAAAGACAGACAGAAAGACAGAAAGAAAGACAGAAAGACAGAAAGAAAGACAGAAAGAGAGACAGAAAGAAAGACAGAGAGACAGAAAGACAGACAGACAGAAAGACAGACAGAAAGAAAGAAAAAGAAAGAAAGAAAGAAAGACAGACA
>NW_012114933.1:6170695-6171519 GCF_000951035.1 Colobus angolensis palliatus
GACAGAAAGACAAAGACAGAAAGAAAGAGAAGGACAGAAAGACAGAAAGAAAGACAGACAGAAAGAAAGACAGACAGAAAGACAGACAGAAAGGACGACAGACAGAAAAACAGAAAGACAGACAGACAGAAAGACAGAAAGACAGAAAGAAAGAGACAGACAGAAAGACAGAGAGACAGAAAGACAGAAAGAAAGACAGAAAGACAGACAGGCAGAAAGAGAGAAAGACAGAAAGACAGACAGAAAGACAGACAGACAGAAAGAAAGAACGACAGAAAGACAAAGACAGAAAGAAAAAGACAGACAGACAGAAAGATAGAAAGACAGAAAGACCGACAGAAAGACAGACAGACAGAAAGAACGACAGAAAGACAGAAAGACAGAAAGAACGACAGAAAGACAGAGAGACAGAAAGACAGACAGAAAGACAGAAAGACAGACAGAAAGACAGAAAGACAGACAGAAGGAAAGACAGAAAGACAGAAAGAAAGAACGACAGAAAGACAGAAAGACAGACAGAAAGAATGACAGAAAGACAAAGACAGAAAGACAGAAAGACTGAAAGACAGAAAGTAAGACAGAAAGACAGAAGGACAGACAGAAAGACAGAAAGAAAGACAGACAGAAAGAACGACAGAAAGACAGAAAGAAAGACAGACAGAAGGAAAGACAGAAAGACAGAAAGACAGACAGACAGAAAGACAGACAGAAAGAATGACAGAAACACAAAGACAGAAAGACAGAAAGACAGAAAGAAAGACAGAAAGACAGAAAGAAAGAATGACAGAGACAGAAAGAAAGAAAGAATGACAGAAAGACAAAGA
>NW_012114933.1:6172164-6183517 GCF_000951035.1 Colobus angolensis palliatus
AGAAAGAAAGAAAGAAAGAAAAAGAAAGAAAGAAAGAAAAAGAAAGAAACAAAGAAAGAAAGAAAAACTACCAAACAGTTCTACAAAGTAGATGCACCATTTTATATCCCTACCAGCGGTGTGTGACAATTCCGGTGATTTTGCATTTTCAATATCATTGAGAATTATGCATTTAAAAATTTTTAGTCATTCAAATTTTAGTATAAAATGGCGTCTTATTGTATTTCCTTTACAATAATGATGTTAAGAACCTTTTCATATATCTAGTTGCCATTCTTATATCTTCTTTTGTGAATTAGTTTATTCAAGACTTTGGCCCATTAGAAAAACCTAGGTTGTTTGCCTTTTGTTTATAATTAATAAACTATTTTTAGAGAAGTTTTAAGTTTACAGAAAAATTGGGCACAAAGTAGATTTTTCCCATTTACCCCAACACCCTCCCACACACAGTTTCTCCTATTAATAACATCTTGTATTAGTGTAATACATTTGTTACAATTGATGAGCCAATGTCCATACATTATTATTAACTGAAGTCTGTAGTTTACTTTAGGGTCCTCTTTTACTGTTGTATATTCTGTGGCTACTGAAAAAATATATAATAACTTATATTCACCATTATAGTATCGTAAAAAATAGTTTCAGCCAGGCGCCGTGGCTTACACCTGTAATCCCAACATTTTGGGAGGCAGAGGTGGGCGGACCACCTGAGGTCAGGAGTTCGAGACCAGCCTGACCAATATGATTAACCCCCATCTCTATTAAAAATACAAAAATTAGCTGGGCGTAGTGGCATGTGCCTGTAATCCCAGCTACTTGGGAGTCTGAGACAGGAGAATCGCTTGAACCTGGGACGTGGAGGTTGCAGTGAGCCAAGATCTTACCATTGCACTCCAGCCTGGACAACAAGAGCGAAACTTCGTCTCAAAAAAAAAAAAAAAAAGAAAAAAAGAAAAAGACAAAGAAAAAGACAAGAAAAGAAAGAAAGAACAGTTTAATTGACCTAACAATTATCTGTCCACCACCTATTCATCTCCCTCTCTCCCAAAACATGGAAACCACTGATCTTTTTACTGTTTCCATTGTCTTTACCAGAATGTCATATAGTTGGAATCACACAGTATGTAGTCTTCTCACATTAGCTTCTTTCAGTTAGCATTATGTATGTCTTTTCACTCAGCTATATGCACACATGTCTGTTAATATGGTTTGGATGTTTGCACCCTCAAAATTTCATCTTGAAATGTGATTCCCAGTGTTGGAGGTGGGGCCTGGTGAGAAGTACTGGATAATAGGGGTGGATCCCTCATGAATCCTTTAGCACCATCCACTTGGTGATAAGTGAGTTCTCACTCAGTTAGTTCACATGAGATCTGGTTGTTAAAAAAATATGAGACTTCCCACTTCTCTCTCTCTTACTGCTGCTCTCACCATGTGGCACGCTGGCTCCCCTTTGCCTTCTTCTATGATTGTAAGCTTCCTGAAACCCCCACCAGAAGCAGATGCTGTCATGCTTTCTTTACAACCTGCAGAACCATGAGCCAATGAAACCTTTTTTCTTTATAGATTACCCAGTCTCAGGCATTTCTATATAGCAATGCAAAATGGACTAATACCAAAAATTGGTACCAAAGAATGGGCTATTGTTATAACAATATCTAAAAATGTGGAAACAGCTTTGGAGCTGGTTAATGGGCAGAAGTTGGAAGAGTTTGGAGGACTTAGAAGAAGACAGGGAGACGAGGTTAAGTTTGGAACTTCTCAGAGACTAAATGATTGTATCCAAAAATGCTGACAAGAATATGAACAGTGGGCCGGGCGCGGTGGCTCAAGCCTGTAATCCCAGCACTTTGGGAGGCCGAGACGGGCGGATCACGAGGTCAGGAGATCGAGACCATCCTGGCTAACACGGTGAAACCCCGTCTCTACTAAAAATACAAAAACTAGCGGGGCGAGGTGGCGGGCGCCTGTCGTCCCAGCTACTCGGGAGGCTGAGGCAGGAGAATGGCGTAAACCCGGGAGACGGAGCTTGCAGTGAGCTGAGATCCAGCCACTGCACTCCAGTCCAGGCGACAGAGCGAGACTCTGCCTCAAAAAAAAAAAAAAAAAAAGAATATGAACAGTGAAGTCCAGACCAATGAGGTCTCAGATGGAAATGAGAAGGTTATTGAAAACTGGAATAAAGGTCACCCATATTATACTCTGGCGAGGTGCTTTGCTGCATCATGTTTATGTCCTAGGGATCTCTGAAAATTTGAACTTAAGAGTAATGACTTAAGGTATCTGGCAGAAGAAATTTCTAAGCAGCAAAACATCTAAGATTTGGCCTGGATGCTTTTAACACTCTGTGATCAGATATGAGAGAAAAGAAATAAATTTTGAACTTATATTTAAAAGGGAAGCAGGGTACAAAAATTGGGAAAATTGGCAGCCTGGTCAATTTTGGTAAAGGAAAGAGCATTTTCAAAGGAGGAATTCAAGAGGGCTGTGGAGCAACCGCGTGCTAGGGAGACCAGCATGACTAAAAGCCAGCCAGCTACTTATAGCCAAGGCAATGGGAAAAAGTCCTCAAAGGCGTTTCAAAAATTTTGAAGACAGTTTCTCCCCTCATAGGCCCAGAGTCCCAGGAGGAAAGAATGGTTTCACGGGCCAGGCTCAGGGCCCTGCTGCCCCAAGAAGCCTCAAGACACTGCTTCCTGCATACGGGCAACTCCAGTTCCAGCCTCAGATCAAGGGGTCCCAGGTACAGCTTGGGATGCTTTGGAGGGCACAAACCATAAGCCATGGTGGCCTCCACATGACATTAAGCCTGCAGGTGCACACCGAATGCAACAGTGAAGGGGGCTTGGCAGCTTTGACCAATATTTCAGAGGATGTATGGGAAAGTCTGGGTACCCAGGCAGAAACCTGCCACAGGAGCATAGCCCCCACAGAGAAATTCTACTAGGTCAGTACTGAGGCGAAATGTGGGGTTGAAGCCCCTACACAGAGTCTCCAATGAGGCATTGTCCAGTGGCGCTGTGGGAAGGGGGCCACCACCCTCTAGACTCCAGAATGGTAGAGCCATGGGCAGCTGGCATCCTGAATCTGGAAAAGCCGCAGGTGTTCAACTCCGACTTGTGAGAGCAGCCACAGAAGCTTCACCCTTGAGCAGAAGGGCAGAGCTGCTCAAGATCTTGGGAGCCCACTCCTTGCACTAGTGTGCCCTGGATGTGGGACACGGAATCAAGGATTATTCTGAAGCTTTAAGGTTTAATGACTGCCCTGCTGGTTTCAGGCTTGTGTGGGGCCTGTAGCCCATGTATTTTGGCTAAATTCTCCTGTTTGAAATGAAAATGTATACCCAATACCTGTACCACCATTATATCTTGGGAATAAGTAACATGCTTTTTATCTGATAGGCTCACAGGTGGAAGGAACTCTACTCCACATGAAACTGTGGACTTGGGACTTGGAACTTATGAGTCAATAATACTGGAACAAGTTAAGTCTTTGGGAGACTATTGCAAAGGCATGATTGTATTTTGCAATGTGAGACAAACATGAAATTTGGGGGGCCAGGGGCAGAATGATATGATTTGAATATTTTTAGTATTAGCCCATTCTCACACTGCTATGAAGAAATACCAGAGGCTGGGCGCAGTGGCTCACACCTGTAATCCAGGCACTTTGGGAGGCCCAGGTGGGTGGATCATGAGGCCAGGAGTTCAAGACCAGCCTGGCCAACATCGTGAAACCCTGTCTCTACTAAAAATACAAAAATTAGCTGGGCATAGTGGCATGCACCTGTAGTCCCAGCTACTTGAGAGGCTGAGGCAAGAGAATTGCTTGAACCCGGGAGGCAGAGGCTGCAGTGAGCCGAGATCGCACCACTGCCCTCCAGCCTGGGACACAAAGCGAGACTCTGTCTCAAAAAAAAAGAAAAAGAAAAAGAAAGAAAAAAAGAAATACCAGAGACTGGGTAATTTATAAAGAAAAGAGGTTTAATTGGCTCATGCTTCCACAGGCTGTATAGGTAGAAAGATGAGGGAGACATTAGGAAACTTTCAATCATGGTGGAAGGCGACGGGGAAGCAGCTCACCTTACACGGCCAGAGCAGGAGGAACGGAGCAAAGGGAGAGATAGTGTATATTTTAAACAATAAGATCACATGAGAACTCACTATCATGAGAACAGCAAGGGAGAAATCCACCCCCATGATTTAATAACCTCCCACCAGATCCCTCCTCCAACACAGGATTACAATTCAACCTGGAATTTGGACAGTGACATAAACTCAAACTATATCATTCTGCCCCTGGCCCCTCGCAAACGTCATATCCTTCTGACACTGCAAAATACAATCATCCATCTCAACAGCACCCCACATCTTAACTCATTTTAGCATTAACTCAAAAAGTCCACAGTTCAGTCTCATCTAAGACAATGCAAATCTCTTCTGCCCATAAGCCCATAAAATCAAAACCAAGTTAGTCACTTCCAAGATACAACAGGAGTACAGGCATTTGGTAAATACATTAAAGTTCCAAAATAATCTCCTTTGACTCCATGTCCCAAATCCAGGTCACACTGACATAAGGGGTGGGCTCCCAAGCCTTCAGTAGCTCCACCCCTGTGGCTCTGCAGGGCTCATCCCCCACAGCTGCTTTCCTGCACTGGCACTGAGTGCCTGTGGCTTTTCCAGGTGCACGGTGCAAACTATTGTTGGAGATACCATTCTGGGGTCTGGAGGACCGTGGCCCTCTTCTCACAGTTCCACTAGATAGTGCCCTGGTGGGAACTTTTGTGGGTGCTCCAACCCCACATTTCCCCTCCACATGCCCTAGTAGAGGTTCCCCATGAGGGATCCACCCCGGAACAGACTTCTGCCTAGACATCCAGGCATTTCCATACATCCTCTGAAATCTAAGCAGAGGCTCCCAAACTCAACTCTTGCTCTCTGCATACCTGCAGCCTTAACACCACATGGAAGCCACCAAGGCTTGTGGCTTGCACCCTCTAGAGCAGTGGCTTGAGATGTATCTGGGGCCCTTTTAGCCACAGCTGGAGCTGCAGTGGCTGGGACACAGGAAGAAGGGTCCCAACACTGTGCAGGGCAGCAGGGCCCTAGGCCTGATCCACAAAACCATTTTTCTCCCCTAGGCCTCATGGCGAATGATGGGAGGGGCTGCCTCAAAGATCTCTGAAATGCCTTTGAGGCATTTTCCCACTGTCTTGGCTATTAACATTTAGCTCTTCTTTACTTATGCAGACCTCCTCAGGAAATGGGTTTTTCTTGACTACCACATGGTTGGGCTGCAAATTTTCCAAACTTTTATGCTCTGCTTCTCTTTTAAATATAAGTTCCAACTTCATATCATCTGTGTGCTCATGCATATGAGAATATGCTTTTAGAAGCAGCCAGGCTACATCTTGAATGCTTTGCAACTTAGACATTTCTTCTTCCAGATACCCTAAATCATCTCTCTGAAATTTAAAGTTCCACAGATCCCATAGCAGTGGTACAATGCTACCAGTCTCTTTGCTAAAGCATAGCAAGAGTGAGCTTTACTCCAGTTCCCAATAAGTTCCTCATCTCAACCTGAGGCCTCTTCAGACTGGACTTCATATCACTATTAGCATTTTGGTCACAACCATTCAACAAGTCTCCAGGAAGTTCCAAACTTTCCTTCATCTTCTTGTCTTCTTCTGAACCCTCCAATCTATTCCAACCTCTGCTCATTACCCAGTTCCAAACCTGCTTCCACATTTTCAGTATCTTTATAGCAATGCCCCAATTCCTAGTACCAAATTTCTGTTTTAGTCCATTCTTGCACTGCTATGAAGAAATACCTAAGACAGGGCAATTTATAAATAAAAGACAGATAATTGGCTCACAGTTCTGTATAGCTGTGGAGGCCACAGGAAACTTTTTTTTTTTTTTTTTGAGATGGAGTCTTGCTCTGTCTCCCAGGCTGGAGTGCAGTGGCGTGATCTCGGCTCACTGCAAGCTCTGCCCACCAGGTTCATGCCATTCTCCTGCCTCAGCCTCCCTAGTAGCTGGGACTACAGGCGCCTGCCACCATGCTCAGCTAATTTTTTGTATTTTTAGTAGAGATGGGGTTTCACTGTGTTAGCCTGGATGGTCTTGATCTCCTGATCTCATGATCCACCTGCCTTGGCCTCCCAAAGTGCTGGGATTACAGGCATGAGCCAGGGCACCGGGAGAGTCACAGGAAACTTTCAATCATGGCACAAGGGGAAGGGGAAGCAGGCACTTCTTAACACGGCCTGAGCAAGAGAGAGAGAAGGGGGAGATGCTATACACTTTTAAGCAACCAGATCTCGTGAGAATTCACTCACTATCATGAGAACAACAGGGGGAAAATCCACTCCCATGATTCAGTCACCTCCAACCAGGCCAGTCCTCCAACACTAGGGATTACAATTCGACATGAGATTTGGGTGGGGATACAAATCCAAACCACGTCACTTTGTCTCCTTCAAATGTCATGTTGTTAGGTGATTCCCAGTGTTGGAGCTGGGACCTGGTGAGAGGTGACTCAATCATGAGGCAGATCCTTCATAAAGGGTTTAACATCACCTACTTGATTATAAAGGAATTATCTCCCTTAATTCACCTGAGACCTGATTGTTAAAAGTTTCTAGGACCACCCCTCTCTCTCTTGCTCTTGCTCTTGCCATGGAACATGCTGGCTCCCCTTCACCTTCCATCATGATTGTAAGCTTCCTGAGGCTGCACCAGAAGCAGATGCTAGCACCACACTTCCTGCACAACCAGCAGAACCATGAGTTAATTAATCCTCTTTTCTTTATAAATTACCCAGTCTCGAGTATTGCTTTATAGCAATGCAAGAATGGATTAATACATATGCCTTGTTTTTTCAAGGTTTGACAGCTAACTTCTTTTATTTCTGAATAATATTCCATTTGATGTACTACAGTTTATTCATTGTTGAAGGATGTCTTGGTTGCTTTCAAGTTTTGGCAACTATAAATAAAGCTGCTAAAACCATTCATGTGCAGGTTTTTATGTGGATATGTTTTCAAGTCACTTCATTAAATACTAAGGAATGCAACTGCTAAATAGTAAGAGTATGTTAAGCCTTTGTATGAAACTGTCCAATTATTTTCTAAAGATGTTTTTCTTTAATTGCTGATTTTAGGAGTAATTTATATGTTTATATATTCTTAATAAATATTTATATTTATATATTCTAAAATATTTTGTATGTTCTAGGTAGTATTCCTTTGAGGGTGTATATGTTTATATATTCAGTGGTTTGTATATTCATTTTCTTAGCGGTATCTTTTTTTTTTTTTGAGACAGAGTTTCGCTCTTGTGTTATAGACCGATAAAATGGGGGTCGTGACCAACTCCGTATACCACTGGAGGCTATATGAGCAAACAGCAAACTGTTCTCATGAAAGCAGGATGTTGGAAAACTAACAACTGTGTCTGCTGCCAGAAGGGGTGCTGAGGGCAGTCATGCCTCAAGCACAGTGTTCCTTGTGATTATCTATAGGAACATCTGAAGCCTGTTGTACAAAGAAAGCAATTATGTGTACCTGTGAAACATCAAGCAGCTGACCAACCGTTACCTCTTCCTCCCTGCTCTTTCTGCCTAATAAATACAAAGGGCTGTCGAAGATCAGGGCTGCCTTTGCTCACTAGAAGCAAGGAGCCCCCGACCCCTTCTTTTAAAACAGATCCTCTTGTCTTTGTCTGTATTTCTGCATTCCTCCCCCTTTGTTCACTCCCATAGAAACTGTCAGCAACAAGTGGCACCTAGAACAGGGACAGTGAGCAAAGAAGGTCAGCTGGAGGACAGCAAGTGAAACTGACAAGACAAACGAGAAACCCCAGGACGAGTTGGCCAGCAGCAGACATGAGGTCAGTGTCCTGAGAGGTACTGGGAACATGACGTTTTCTTAATCAGGGTAACATGGGGCAGAATTTGTCTATTGAGGAGCAACATTATGTGCAGTTGCTTGAAGTTATACTTAAACAATCTGGTGCTCTGGTTAGTTCTCAAACACTAAGATGCTACACAATGCATAACCCACGGTTTCCACAGACAGGCACTCTTGATGTGGAAAATTGGGACAGAGCAGGAGAAGGATTAAAACGAGCTCATCAAAAAGATCTTAAAGTTGATCCTTGTGTCTGTCTTTCTGTCTGTCTTTCTGTCTTTCTTTCTGTCTTTCTGTCTGTCTGTCTGTCTGTCTGTTGTTTTCCCCCAATGATAACACACCCTAATGTGTGTCTGTGCAGAATAATATACCTGTCTGCACCTATGTCTGAAAAAAATATTTTTTAAAAGGTCAAAGACAAATTTCTGTTTCAGACTCTGAATCTCCCCAAGCAGCAGGTTTTAGCTCTTTGCATTTTAGTGTGGATTATGGCTGTGGACTTTAGAGTCAGTCTTCCAGAATTGAAATTTTGATTCTACTGACTGCTATTTATGCTATTAATAAGCCTGCTGTAGAATTAAATTCATTAATTCATATTAAGTGTTTAGAACAGTGTCTACTACCTACTGAATGTATCTGCTGTTGCTGTCAGTAATGAGAGGCCACAGAAATGTGTGATCTAGATCCAGGTTCTGGCTCAGATTTACTATTTGTAACCTATACGACTTTAGGCGGTACATCTTACCTAACCTCGCTGGTTCTCAGATTCCCCATCTGTAGCTTGGGGTTAAGGATGTGTATCCCAAAACGCTGTTTCACAATAACATGAAATAATTCAGGGAAAGTGTTTAGCATAGTATCTGGCACCAAACAAGCCCGGAGTGTCATTTACCACTAATATTTCTTGCATGAGAATCATTCATATATTTACAAACATGAATAAGAAAAACTTTGCATTTTCCAGGATACAAACGCAATTAACCTTTCTAAGTGTTTACTAGTTATTTGTATGCGTATCCTCTGAATCATCGTATTAAAGAAAAAGTTATTAAACACTTGCATAATTTTTTATTAGCTCATTTCTGTTTTATCTCGATTTGTAGGAATCCGTACATATACAATCATGCACGGCTTAACTATGGGAATGTGTTTTGAAAAACGTGTTGTTAGGCAGCTTTCATCATTGTGTAAACATCATAGAGTGTACATACACAAACCTAGATGGTATAGCATACTATACACCTAAGCTATATGGTACAGCCTATTTCTCCCAGGCTACAATGTGTATAGCATTTTACTGTACTGAATACATAGGCAATTGTAACACAATGGAAAGTATGTGTGGACCTAAACATAGAAAACTTAAAGTAAATGTATGGTATAAAAGACAAATATGGCACACCTGTATAGGGCACTTACCATGAATGGAGCTTACAGGACTGGAAGTTAGTCTGGGTGAGTCTTGGAGTGAGTGGTGAATGGATGTGAAGGCCTTATTGTAAACTACTACAGACTTTATAAAAATTGAACACTTAGACTACACTAAATATATTAAAAAGAGCTTTCTTCCTTCAATAATAAATTAACCTTACCTTGCTGTAACTTTTTTACCTTATACAGGTTCAACTTTTTGAATCCTTTGTAATAACATTTAGCTTAAAAAATAAACACATTACACAGCTGTACAAACATATCTTAACTACTTATATCCTTATTCTATAAGCTTTCCTCTATTTTTAAATTGATTTTGCTTTTTAAACTTTTTCTTTGAAGACATAAACACACATTTGCCTAGGGCTACACAGGGTCAGGATTGTCAATATCACTGTTGTCCACCTCCACAACTTGTCCCACTGGAAGTTTTTCAGTGGCAATAACAGGCAAGGAGCTGTCATCTTTTGTGATAACAACGCCTCATTCTGGAATACCTCCTGAAGGACTGACCTCAGACTGTTTTAGAGTTAACATTCTTTCAGAAGAAGTACATTCTAAAATAGTGATGAAAATTACAGATAGCATAGTCAATACTGTGAACCCAAAATATCTAATACAGGTCTCAGACAATTAGGAAGTTTATTTTGCCAAAGTTCAGCATGCACACCCCATGACACAGCCTCAGGAGGTCCTGACGACATGTGCCCGAGGTGGTCAGGGTACAGGTTGGTTTTATACATTTTAGGGAAACACAAGACATCCATCAATATATGTAAGATGAACACTGGTTCACTCCAGAAAGGTGGGACAACTCAAAGCAAAGGAAGGGGCTTCCAGATCACAGGTAGATAAAACAAATGGTTGCGTTCTTTTGAGTTTCTGATTACCCTTTCCAAAGGAGGTAATCAGATACACATTTATCTCAGTCAGTAGAAAAATGACTCTGAATTGAATAGGAGGCAGGTTTGCCCTAAGCAGTTCCCAGCTTAACTTTTTTCTTTAGCTTAGTGATTTTGGGGTCCCAAGATTTATTTTCCTTTCACAATATATAACCAGCAAAATACTTGGTTTGTTGTCATCATCAAATATTATTTACTACACATAATTTTATGAACTGCACATTTATATTACTGGCAGCAGAGTAGGTTTGTTTATACCAGAATTACCACAAATATGAATATTGCATTTTGCTACAATGTTACTAGGCAAAAGGAACTTTTCAACTCTATTGTAATCTTATGAAAACACCATAGTATATGCAGTGCATCATTGACTGAAATACTGGTATGCAGCACATGAGAGGTATGGACTATATATTTATGTCCTCCCAAAATTCATGTGTGGAAGCCCTGATCCCCCTGATATGGTTTGACTGTGTATCCCCACCCAAATCACATCTCGAATTGTAATCCCCAGGTGTTGAGAGGGTAATCTGGTGGGGGATGATTGGGATAATGGGGGTGGTTTCTCTCATGCTGTTAACATGATAATGAGTGAATTCTCACAAGATCTAATGGTTTTGTAAGTGTTTGGCAAGTTTCTAACTCGCTTGCTGGCTCTCTCACCTGCCACCATGTAAGATGTGCCTGCTTTCCCTTCCACCATGATTCTAAGTTTCCTGAGGTCTCCCGGGCCACGCAGAACTGTGAGTCGATTAAACTTCCTTTGTTCATGAATTACCCAGTCTTGAGAATACCCTTATAGCAGTGTGGAAATGGACTAATTCAGTAAATTGATAGCACAGAGAGTGGGGTGCTGCTATTAAGATATTTGAAAACGTGACAGTGACTTTGGAACTGGGTAATGGGCAGAGGTTGGAACCGTTTGGAGGGCTCAGAAGAAGGCAGGAAGATGTGAGAAAGTTTGTAGCTTCCTAGAGACTCGTTGTATGGTTTTGACCAAAATGTGGATAGTGATGTGAACAATGAAGTCCAGGCTGAGGTGGTCTCGGATGGAGATGAGAAACCTATTGGGAACTGGAGTAAAAATCACTCTTGCTATGTT
>NW_012114934.1:0-581 GCF_000951035.1 Colobus angolensis palliatus
AGGAGAATGGTGTGAACCCAGGAGATGGAGTTTGCAGTGAACCAAGATCATGCCACTGAACTCCAGCCTGGGCAACAGAGCAAGACTCCATCTCAAAAAATAATAATAATGTTTTTTTTTATTTTAAAAGTAAAATAAAATAAAATAAATTATATTTTTGGTGTCATATCTAAGAATTAAATGCCAACCTCTAGTTCCCAAATATACTCTCCTATGTATTTTTTTTCTAAAATGCAATAATGCAAAATAAATTGATGTTACATTTTCAAAGGGAATATAAGAAGGAAATAAAAATTCAAATATTTTTTAAGTTAAATAAGTTAATGTTACACATTCTACACCAAATAAAACCACACAAAGAGCATACCACAATTTATTTTTTAATCAGTGGTTAGGTAATAATAGAGGGTTTGAGCTTCTTCTCAGAGGAAGCAAGGAATAAGCAATTAATCAGCACAGATTTATTGTCTGTGAATTTGACTATAATTATTATAGTCAAATTCAAAAATATTAAAAATTCAAAAAATATTATAATTCAATTTTTTTCTTAAAGTGGAAGAAAATTAATTATTTTTACTGTG
>NW_012114934.1:4771-6214 GCF_000951035.1 Colobus angolensis palliatus
GTGTGTGTGTGTGTGTGTGTTTAGGCCTCCTGGGTCACAGACTATGAGATAAATTTAGGAGTGAGAAGATTTATTGAAGAGTAACACTTGTATAGTTAAAAGGGAGAGGAAGCAGGATTGGAAAGGAAAAGCTTCCAAGCAATAACGCAGGCATGATAAACTCCTGGTCAATTCTGGGAGCTCTGGAACAAAGATCAACCACTAGAGATGACTTAATGGGGCAGAAATGGTAAGAGACCATTAAATTGTTAAATAATTGCCTTCAGATCATTGCATAGTCTCCGTTATCTGGAATTATCCTCTTTAAACAATTAATAATTAGGAGAGATGAAATTTCGGTTATTGTAAAATTATATATTTGTGCAAGCAATATAAATATTCAAAAATTATCACAAGGTTATTAGTTTAGAGAGAAACATGCCACTATGCTAAGACATTATCTGGGACTTTATAAAAATATTCGAGAACATGACCTTAGCTTAACCTGGAAGACTCTAATATATAGAAGCTGTAGCTTAACGTTCTCTTTGAAGTTTTATAGCAAGTTGTTTCTTGAGGAGAGATATAAGTGAAATACCTCAAGAGCCACTACAGGGAAAGTTTGTGGGGTAGGGAAAACAAAGAAAAGAGATAGGAGTTTTCCTTCTAAAGGATGGGTAGGTTGTGGGTTCATCTGAGGTACAGAGATTTGCTGATTTTTTTAAATCACTGTTGAAAATACTGAAATACAGATGTATCATTTTGATGTAGTATTTATTTGATTTAGTAAATTGGTGAACTATATATTTATAAGATGCTGATTATAATGATATTGATAAAAACATTTTGTAAAACATAAGAAAACAGGTAAAACATAAGAAAGAAATCCATAAATTCAAAGAACCAAAAATGTCAAACTGATAATAAGAAAGAACTGTTTTTTTGGAAACAAAACTAAAAAGATGCACAGTAGACACATGTAGCCAAGCAAGCACAAACTTTAAAATTAAATAGAACGGAAACAAATTAACCTAATTGAATATTAAATTGATAACATGACCATGGAAATTACAGTATGATTGATCTGTATCCGTGGGTTTTGCATCAGTGCATTTAACTAACTGAAGATTGAAAATATTCAGGAAAAAAAAAAATATGGTTGTGGAGTGGGCATGGCGGCTCATGCCTGCAATCCCAGCACTTCGGGAGACCGACATGGAAGAATCACTGAAGGTCAGGAGTTTGAGATTAGCCTGACCAACATGGTGAAACCCCGTCTATATAAAAATACAAAAATTAGTTGGGTGTGTTGGCAGTCACTTGTAATCTCAGCTACTTGGGAGGCTGAGGCAGAATAATTGCTTGAACGTGGAATGCAGAGGTTACAGTGAGCCAAGATCACGACACTGCACTCCAGTCTTGGTGACAGAGCAACACACCGTTGCAAAATAGCAATAACAATAA
>NW_012114934.1:10012-12867 GCF_000951035.1 Colobus angolensis palliatus
AGTATCGCAGTCCTTCATCTTCTCCAGGTTCTGTATACACATTGCAAGGAGGAATATAATAAAATTTTCAAAATACTAGAGTCTATGAAAATATATACTTGTTTGGGTGTTTTCATCAAGTTTCTCCTAGTAACTCACATCATTTTGTCCAGAATTGTGTCAAAGACCCAAGTTAAATTTTTGTTGAATGTAGGGTCTGGAAAGATATTGCTAACTGCAAAAATTGCAACCATGAAATACTGAAGTTCATTTAGTAAACGCAAAGTGGAGATTTAAAATTTAATGAAATACTAGTCATAATTGCAGTAATTGTCTATTTAGGAAATAAAATCAAGGAGTTCCAATATAATTGGAACTCCATGATAATCTTTTAAAGATAATCTTTTAAATGATAAGATATTATCATTTAAAATGATAAAATTTTAAGATAATCTTTTAAATGATCACTAAGTATCATAATGAAAAAATTTCTAAATTACTTGCAAAATTACTTTTTGATGAATTTATCCAATGGTGAAGTATTTGCTTTAGGGTCTGCCTACTTGGAATTCAGAATTTCAGTTGTACTTACATGACTACTGTGAATGCTACAGTGTTTTTTTGTAGATCCGCCTATCTGGGTCCAGAGAGCTGTTCTGTGTGTTTTGGAGCGAGGCGGACTTGAAGTAGGTCTGTCATCCAGAGTACTCCATCCTCAATAACACAGTTGAGTAGTCCAGAGTTATACACCTGATCCAACCCAGAGCCTTTCTGAGGAGTTTTTAAAACTAAATATGTTAAAGCAAGCCAGTATCTCCCCAGGCTTGGAAATCATACTGCTTACACGTAATACATGTACAGATGAAGGAAAACCAAGCTGATATACAATGAGAAGCAAGAATGAGCCAGTTGTTCCTGAGGTTCAGCTACAAAGCCTAATCTGATTGTTTTGGGTTGCTGCAACCCTTTTTTTTCCATGTTACATTACACTGTCTTTTCTGGATTAGCTAAATTTATTTTAGTTTATCTATTATTGAACAGTAGATCAAGAAAAGAATCTGGACATTTACCCCAGTTAACATTGATGAATAATTGTGGTATTTTTTCCAATAAAAATAAGCAGCCTCATTGTCTGATAGAAATATCAAATTATGAAATCTAGAATGTGATTTCGTACCAGGTATAAAAATACTATATACTAAAAAGTGGAATAGTATAGTAGTTATGAGATGTATCAGTTGAGATATGCTCAATTATCTTGTAGTAACCAACAATAAACCATCATAGTTGTGCACGATCATGAATGTTTTATTTTATGAGTTCATCTCAGGTTGGTGCAAATTCTACTCTAAATGTCCTGTGGGAATCCAGACTGGCTGATGACCTGCATCTAGAATATTATCAGTGTCATGGAAAGAGGGGAAAATGCATGACTATCTATGGGTTAGCTTTTATAGCTTTTAATTAGAAGTGTCATGTGCCACTTATACACAAATTCATTAACCAAGTTACAGGACTACTCCCAAATTCAAAACAGTGAGGAATTGGTCAGTATTTTGTGTGATAATAGATACTCAATAAGGAGAGACTCTGGAGATGTCCTAGGTTTAAATTTTGGCTTGTCTATTTAATAAAAAATGTTACTTTAGGCAAGATAAATAACCTCTCCGTGCATCATGTTCTTCACACACACACACATACACACACACACACACACAAAACATGTAATTTTAGGAATAACTGCATAAAACTGATATAAGGATGCAGTAACATAATGACTAAAATATGCATATCATATTATATGGCTCAAAACATCAGCTTTTTGATAATAAAAAATGGCATTATTGGATTCAAATTTTGATTTAAAACATAAAAACTTGACTTGGATAAGAATGATAAATGTGCTGTAGTTCTAATCCATATAATATTAATGAAACTGCTACCGAAAGATTATATGACTAAATGCCTTTGTCAATAGTAGATTGTTTACCTGGGGCTTTCATTGTTCATGTTTGTTGTCTCAGTAGTCTTCAATCCTTTTACTTGTTTTTATAAAAGACACTTTGATAAGATATAACATAAAACTGGACCTCACAGCATATTAAAATAAAAATACAAGCTGTTACCAAGGAGGTAGTCTATCCGAATGTTAAACAATTGCAATGATTAGTTTGATAATTGTACCCTCTGCAATATAGAAGTCCATAGCAGTGGTATCTATTGTTTAGGAGGTCACCTTTACGTTATCCTCTGAAAGCACTCATACTTTTTCATTAAAATTACTTGTTGAAATTCATTTATCCCTTTGTTTACATAGAGAATGTCTTAAATGAATTTTGTATTTATCATTCAGAAAGTCAAACATTTTCTTATTTGGACTTGATATTTTTTATAGCATAGTTTAGCTTCCACAACATAGAAAACTATGGTGTGGAAACCAAGCTATACCTAAGAGGAACTTCATAACATATTGTTTCTCAAGACAAAAATAATCAATTTTTGCTATTGTTACTTGCTAGTCTTTTAGGCTTTTATTGACTAAGTTAATCTATCTGCTTTGGGTTTGGGTACTCACTATTTCTACCCCTGTTGCTTCTGGAACAACAGGGACAATATTTTCTCCTGTTTTGTCAAAAGAGATGGATTTTTGCCTCTTTTTTTGCCATGGATCACTTGCTAAGATTGAGTTGACCAAAAGTATCTTTCTTTTTCAATTGCCTTTCTCTGCCCTGAATGCAGTATCCAATAATTGTCTAATCAGCCAATTGTTTGCATTTTACAACAACTTTCTAAATATCTATATCACTATTTTCTCAAAATCTTAACTAAAAATAAGAAAATGTTTTTAGCTATCACATTTTATTTGAATGTAAAAG
>NW_012114934.1:15817-16201 GCF_000951035.1 Colobus angolensis palliatus
AATATCTTGAAGGTTGTATTTAGTTAGGTAAAGAGCCACAAACAGACACTAAAGATAAAGCAACCAGAAAGATTTACATTCAACTATGTCCTGATGCTGGAGTAACTTGATAGAATTGAAAAGCAGATTTAGAGATTGGTTAAAAAGAGTGGATTAGGTTTAGGAGAGATTGAAATTGATGAGCTAAATAGTTTGACCTCTACTTTCTTTGTAACAGAGACACGCTGACACTTTGTAAATAAGTATATGACAAGATGCAATGGATGTATTAGAATGACTTGTTGGGGGAGAGGCCATAGAAGAAAATTTAAACAGTTGCTTTAAACACCCATATGATTGTCCAAGAGTTTGTGAACATGTCTGCTCTGGCAACTGCCACTGGTT
>NW_012114935.1:0-1707 GCF_000951035.1 Colobus angolensis palliatus
AAAAAAAAAAAAAAAAAAATTGTATATTTTGTTTGTTGGACCAGAGATCTCCCTGCTCTTGGATCTGGTGTCCTTACCCATTGTTGCATACCCTCCCCTGCACCCACAGCTCCCGTCCTTCTCTTCTCTGCAGCTCCCAAAAGCCTTTCTTCTTCTCTACCTACAGGTATGAGAACCTCCACTCCCCATCCCAGATGCCCCTATTTCTGTGTCTTGCCACAGATCTCTCTTGCTAACTCTGTATGTCAAATGCCTGGCAGATGGCAGTCATCAGTTTATATCCTCAAATTGACTAAATGATTAAATGTATCAATGAATTGGTGAGTTGAGTCATCTATTACTCCATCAGCGCCACGGGACTGCCTCTGTTTATAGGATCATTCATTCATTTATCCCTAGAAATACAAAGATAAATGTGAATAGGATAAACATTTTTCCTAGGCTGTTGAAGAATCTGTGCTCAGTAGAAGATCTGGGGCATTCCATCCCTTTGGGTTAAGTTTTCTGAGCCCAAAAATGTCTTTAAAAATCAACTTCTGTGCTTGCTTTGGCAGCACATATACCAAAATTGAAACAATATGGAGAAGATTCGCATGGCCCCTTTGTAAGGATGACACGCAAATTCATGAAAGATCCCATAGTTTAAAATAGTAAAATAAATCAACTTCCAGAAGCACAAGCTACTGTCAAATTTAATCATTAAGATTCCAGGTCTGCCAATCCAAAGAGTGATCGAATTTCTTTCTTTTGTGAAATACAGCATTCTCTTTGTTTTTCACTAAAAGAGACACTTAAATTTGCTTCCCACCAGGTCTGAAGCTGGTGCCTAATGTGGCTGAAAATGTTATTGAGCCCAGTGAGGAAATCCAATGCCCTCGGGCTGCCGGGCTGAATGGCAGCCCTGTTTCCAAGGGCATCCTCCTTTGTCTGCCTGGAGTCTCAGATGACATGTTTGGACACAAAGCCTCTTAGGTAGAAATTACTACATTAGCAGGCATTCCTAATTTGCAGCTAGGTTTATTATTTCAAAGTCTTTTATCACGATTAGACTTCAATGAGGTTTTACAGCTGAGCGGCAACCCTCGTTTGGAAATATGTTTTGTTATGCTGTTTATTAGTTTACTCGTTTATCTCTCTTTTTTAAGGTCTCCTCTTTGAAAGACAGCCATCTGCGTTGAAATTTTTCAGGGACGATTTTACTCTCTTCCCATCGAGGTCATTTTTTTAACCTCTCTGAGATATTTATCATTATGAGTTTAAAACCTTTCTATGTGAAAACAGCAGAGAGGAGATTGCTGACGGGGTCTAGGAAAGTCAGAATCCTTGTGGAACCGGGGAAAAGAGAGGCCATTTTCCTAATGATTATTATTCTCAGGTGGGTGATTAAGTAGCCCCTTATACAGGCAGGGTTAGGTCAAGGAACTCTGGATCATAGGAACCACAGGAGAGCCTGTCTGTTTCCCCCACTCACTAACTGCATTGATTATATTTTATCATTATTATTTTATTTTTATTTTTATTTATTTATTTTTTTTGAGATGGAGTTTCTCTCTTGTTGCCCAGGCTGAAGTGTGATGGCGCAGTCTCGGCTCACTGCAACCTCTGCCTCCTGGGTTCAAGCAATTCTTCTGCCTGAGCCTCCTGAGTAGCTGCGATTACAGGCACGTGCCACCATGCCCAGCTAATTTTGTATTTTTAGTAGAGACG
>NW_012114935.1:1757-2061 GCF_000951035.1 Colobus angolensis palliatus
GCTAATTTTGTATTTTTAGTAGAGACGGGGTTTCTCCATGTTGGTCAGGCTGCTCTCCAACTCCCAACCTCAGGTAATCCACCTGCTTCGGCCTCCCGAAGTGCTGGGATTACAGGCGTGAGCCATCACACCTGGTCAATTTTATTATTTTCCTTTTTTTTTCTATCTTCTTTCTTTCTTTTTTTTTTGAGACAGAGTCTCGTTTTGTGGCCCAGGCTGGAATGCAGTGGCCCGATCTCAGTTCACTGCAAGCTCTGCCTCCCAGGTTCACAGCATTCTCCTGCCTCCGTCTCCCGAGTAGCTG
>NW_012114935.1:2631-3605 GCF_000951035.1 Colobus angolensis palliatus
CTGTCCACATGCGCAGTGGCCAGCTAGCCCCTGGGAGGGGAGCATGCGCAGTGTGTGTTTACTAGAGTTGCACGCATGCTCACTTGAGGCGTTCTTCCCTTACCAGTTGAATGTTCCTAGAAGGTCATATACCAGTTAAACTCTACCACTATTTTGCTGCTTTTTTTTTTTTTTTTTTTTTGAGACGGAGTCTTGCTCTGTCGCCCAGGCTGGAGTGCAGTGGCCCGATCTCAGTTCACTGCAAGCTCTGCCTCCCAGGTTCACAGCATTCTCCTGCCTCCGTCTCCCGAGTAGCTGGGACTACAGGCGCCTGCCACTATGCCCAGAATTTTTTGTATTTTTAGTAGAGACAGGATTTCACCGTGTTAACCAGGATGGTTTCAACCTCCTGACCTTGTGATCCGCCCACCTCAGCCTCCCAAAGTGCTGGGATTACAGGCATGAGTCACCGTGCCCGGCCTGTTTTCTATATTCTTGATGCTCTGGTATCTGGGGGCTCACTGACTTGGAAGAGACTGCCCTTCCCAGAATTAGAGACAGCAAACTCGTCCCCTGGTAGTGGGACTTTCATATGCAAACTAACAGATCCAGATCCTATACTCCAAGCCACCTTCTTTACCTGGCTCTTACACTCCAGGAGGCAAAATTATTCTGCCCCAATCATCCCAGGCCCAGATACCAGATGACTCAAGACACCCTCTAAACACCAGAGCCTGCAGAAATTACTCCAATTGGCCAATCCTAAACCTGCCTTCCCTGTTGACCCTGCCGTGCCCAATCCCTCCTATGAAAACCACAGTAAAGGTTCTCATCCTCGCTTTCCCCTGGCCCTTTCTGCCTCCTGACCGACCTCGTGTTACCTGATAGGCTCCTGAGGCTCCTGTTTCTTTTTTTTTTTTTCTCTCTCTGCTGCCCAGGCTGGAGTGCAGTGGCCGGATCTCAGCTCACTGCAAGCTCCGCCTCCCGGGTTCACG
>NW_012114935.1:5380-6065 GCF_000951035.1 Colobus angolensis palliatus
TTGCTTCTTAATGCACATGCTTGGGCCTACTCGTCGGACTCCTGAGATCTTCTCCGGAAGCTGCCGATCACCAGCTTTAGGTATTTCTGTTTATTGGGAGACTGCCTTTCCCTGGTGCTGGCTGGGACCAATTATTATTTTAGAGAGAGGGTTAACAACCGCCTGACCATCACCTGATGGTTGCCGGACATTCCTGGTGTGTGGGTGGGTGGGCAGCACTCTCTGCCCCGCTCATGCCTGACTAGCTACCTACAGTGACACTATGACTTAAGGAAGTTAAATAGTTTGTCCAGGGCCACAAAGCCACACTAGTAGGCTCTACAGCCAAGATGAAAACTCAGTGTTATTTAATCGGTAGTCTGTGCCAGCCCAAATCCCTTTATCTCAACTCCTACCCTCTGCACCTCCTACTTCATACGGGAGCTTCTCCTGAGTTCTATTCCTGACTAGCTTTGCTGTCTGTCAAACACCTTAAAATGGAAGAGATGACTATTTATGGTCTTGCACCTCCTGCTAATGATACTTCAGTGGTTTTTCCTGGTATCTGATGTCCTGCAGTGTAGACTTCTCTGAGCTACATGCAGTGGGGGAATAGGAGTCCTGGGCAAGACTTATGTGCTTACAGGCAGTTTACAATTGAATCTAAGACACACAGCAGAAGCAAGACTAGATAATACAGGGGAGC
>NW_012114936.1:0-353 GCF_000951035.1 Colobus angolensis palliatus
AAAAAAAAAAAAATTAAATTCCTTGGTATCAAATAAAATACTCCATCTAAATGGTCATACAGCCAGCTCTCTGTTGCTATTCAAAAATTCTATACAATAAAAAATATATATAATCTCACTAACTTGTTTTACTGTTTGGTAACCATAGTCAGAAAGCTCCCTTTTGAAAAAACCTAACTTTTTATTTCTGACTCTCAGGCCTCAGATTCACTTCTCTTTTGAGATGTTCTGTGGTAAATTCTAAGCCCTCAGCTGACGGAAATGGTGTATGATTCAGTATAGAAATGTTAAATGTTACTTGGTCCGGTCAAATATCTCCCTCTGTAATGAAGAGGAAAAACAAATACCCTGCC
>NW_012114936.1:1344-1648 GCF_000951035.1 Colobus angolensis palliatus
AAGAACTCTATTTAGGATACTTTGTATTTATCCATACAATAAAGTTTTTTTAACCAACAATTTCAGATTTCTCACATCTTTATCGAGAAGTTCACAAGTAATGAAGCTTCTTTTCATTAGGATAAAAAATGAGAGTACAGCAAAGTTTTCTAAAAATTACTGGTGTGTAATACATTTTTCTCTACAATATGATCCCAAATCTTTAAAAGTAAGTAAAATATATCAACTAACATTAGGTTTGGTATCAGAAAATTTCATTGTAACTTGAGAAACCAATATACTTGACCTAATAGTGTGTTACAAA
>NW_012114936.1:10000-11525 GCF_000951035.1 Colobus angolensis palliatus
AAAATAAAAATAAAAAATAAAACTTCAGATTTCTATATCAACAGATGTCTAATTCTTTCTCCATTTACTTTTTTGTTTAAAAAAAACTAAAAAGAAATTTTTACTTTGAAATTATATAACAAAATAATAAATGCTGGAGGGTTCTAAATTATAATGCAATGTTCATTAAAAGATTCATATGCACTGACTGTACACTGTGTTCCCTGGTGTATAGCATTTAACTGCCATAGGTCTGGCTAAGTTGGCCAATGCTGTATGGTATAAGCTACTCAAAAGTACAACTAATTTTTTTTTTCTTCCATCTTCATTTCCAAAGAATATTTTTGTTATAAATATTTCAAAGAACATGAAAGTACTAGTACTCATCCACAGTCAGCTGGAGTCTACTTCATCTTCATACACTTCCTCAGAAACTTAAATAAATTTATCCTAACATCTTTCAATATATGAATTCTTAAAAAATTTTTTTTTGCATGAGATCATCTACTTGTTTTTCCTTTTATTCCTAAGATCAAATAAAAATTTGGCCTTACTTTAGATCCTAAATGAAATACTTTTTTGAAATATTTTAAATAATTTTATCTCATAAACTAGTTTCTTTTCATCAATTACATTTTCATATGCTTTACCTTGAGTTCCATTCAATCTTCTTTTCGAAGCTGAGACTATTGAAACCTGGAGAAACTTTTGCTGAAAACCAGTAACTTACAAAGTAGAAAAGAAGTTGAAAGGTGAAAAAGCTGGTACAAATAACACTGATGAACAGTTCTGTGTTGATCTCCATATTTCTTCAACCTGTTAAGATAAATGACAGCTATAAATTGTTATCTCATAATAAACCTAGAGTAAATTTTTTTATTTTAAGAAATATGTCTTGTAATTTTAGTAATTTTTAAAATTTAGAACAAATGTAAGAATATAAAGAAACTAAGAATTTTTGGCCTTTTGTATATTTCTTCACCTTTACCATCTATTTGTCGTGTATCTTATGTTTGTATTCAGAATAAAAGAAAAAATCTATTATCTTAAAGATCTCAATATTATAGGTGTCATTTATAATTTTAACATAATGATATTCAAAATTATCTAAGTCTTAACATTAACAGGGAATTTCAAGTACTATCAGTAAAAAGTATTCTTTTAATAATATTTCAATTAAATGTAGGACAAATCATCTGATTTCTTTATCCCTCAATTTCTCATCTATGATATGAAAGAGTTGGTTACATAATTTCTAAGAAACAATCAAGTCAAATATCATAGAATTAACACTGCCTGCAATAACAAAACAAAAAATAATTCCATCATAAAAAAACTCATGTTGCAGCTGATTCATACTGACTTCCTGGAACTAAATCAAACAGAAAGGCCCAACTTTACACACCTAGGTAACAATATAACTGGAGGTTACCCTCTTTGCAAGCCTCTCCCCCACTTTTCTGAGTGGCAAATGGAAAATTGAAAGTACCTCCGATTGCTTTCCACAACCAATCAGATGTTTACATAGGAGTGTAACTTTATAACT
>NW_012114936.1:16450-16813 GCF_000951035.1 Colobus angolensis palliatus
TACAAGAGTGTCTAGACATGAACTCTACAATATAATTAGTCCATCTTGATTCACAGGAATTGTGGACATCAAAGAAACTTTTCCAGAGACCTACTGAATGAAATAATGTTTATACTTTTCATTCAAGATGGTTTACATAAACTTTAATTGACACTGATTTCTTAGTAGGGAAAAACATGAAAAGGTCTGAAGTATAGTCATGCACTGCATAACAATGTTTCAGTCAATGACAGACCACATATACAATGGTGGTCTCATAAGATTACAATGGAGCCCGGCGTGGTGGCTCACGCCTGTAATCCCAACACTTTGGGAGGCCGAGGCGGGCAGATCACGAGGTCAGGAAATCGAGACCACAGTGAA
>NW_012114937.1:0-1456 GCF_000951035.1 Colobus angolensis palliatus
AAAAAAAAAAAACAAAATGGAAAGATTAGAATGAATGGCCTCTCAATTGAAAACAGATTGATTTTTGAAAGCCTGAAAAAGCATTTCTGACATCCTAGGTCTCATTTGGTTTCTCTTGCCCAAGGTCACACCATCTGTCATTGAATAAGTATTTACTGTGTCAAACTACGGTCAAGGCGTGCACCTGTTTCAGATTCTTGAATATGACAAGCTTGTTCCCAGTTTTGTGGTATATCCATGCCGCTCCCTCTGCCTGGAATCTTTCCCCTCACCCCCAACACCAGGAAAGGTTGAGAGCTAAATCTCTAGTTAGGCAGAGTTGAATAGGACATCTTCAATGTTTGCTTTATTTATTTATTATTATTTTTTCTTTCTTTCTTTTTTTCTTCCTTAGAAACAGGGTCTTGGCTGGGCACACGGTGTCTCACGTCTGTAATCGCAGCACTTTGGGAGGCCGAAGTGAGCAGATCTTCTTAGGTCCAAGACCAGCCTGGCCAGCATGGTGAAACCCCGTCTCTACTAAAAATATAAAATTAGCCGGGCATGTTGACATGCACCTGTAATTCCAGCTACTGGGGAGGCTGAGGCAGGAGAATCACTTGAACCCAGGAGGTAGAGGTTGCAGTGAGCCGAGATTGCGCCATTGCACTCCACCCTGCACAACAAGAGTGAAACTCCATCTCAAAAAAAAAAAAAAGAAAGAAAAGAAAAGAAACAGAGTCTTACTCTTTTGACCAGGCCTGGAATGCAGTGGTGCAATTGTAGCTCACTGTAAACTCAAACTCCTGGGCTCAAGTGATCTTCCTGCTTCAGCCTCCCCAGTAGCTGGGACTACAGGCATGCGCCAACGTACTCAGCTAATTTTTTCAACTTTTTGTAGAGATAGTATCTGACTATGTTGCCCAAGCTGGTCTTGAACTGGCCTTAAGTGATTCTTGTGCCGCAGCCTCCCAGAGCATTGGGATTACAGGCATGAGCCACTGTGCCCAGCCCAATGCTTGCTTTAGAAAGCACAAATATATGAACTGAAATTTTGTGTTTATTCTATCCAGTGTTTTATTTTCCCCTTTTTTTAAAATCAATTTTCGTTAAAGGCATTTGGAGTAGTCATTTTCATATATCTCAGATACTTCCTAAGAAGTCTTTCTCCAATCCGTACCTCTTTCTAGTCTACCTGACAAACTCCTGCTTACATTTTTAGTGACTTACAAATTTTGTCTCCTTTTGTGAGGCCTTCCCTAAACTCTAGTCAAAATCAGTTATTCACTGCACTGTATTCTCCTACAACGCTTTTTCAATTCTTCTTATAGCTTCTATATCTCACCAATTATAAATAATAGTATCTGTTCCTCTTCTTAGCTCCAGATGTGAAGTTTTGTGAGATCAGAAGCCTTTTTTTGCATTTCTAAGGCCTGGTAAGTAGGCCTTAGAAATGAAAAAAAAAAAAAAAAAAAAA
>NW_012114937.1:5721-6249 GCF_000951035.1 Colobus angolensis palliatus
TCTTTTTTTCAATCTTTTTATCCTTCTAGAGTTTGGTCTTAAAGAGAGTCTGTGGAACAGTGTATAAGAACACTATTGTGTTGTGCTATGAGATTTACATCTGTAATTCTTTTTTTTTTTTTTTTTTGAGATAGGGTCTCGTTCTTTTACCCTTGCCGGAGTCCAATGGGTCAGTCACAGCTCACTGCATTCTTAACCTTCTGGGCTCAAATGATCCTCCCATCTCAGTTCCCTAAGTAGCTGTAACTACAGGCATGTGCCACATGCCCAGCTAATTTTTTCCTCTTTTGTACAGATGCGGGTCTCACTATGTTTCCTAGGCTGATCTTGAAATTCTGAGCTCAAGCAGTCCTCTGTCTCAGCCTACCAAAGTGCTGGGATTACGAGCATGAGCCACTGTGCCTGGTCTTTATGTGTAATTTTTTTTTTTTTTTTTGAGATGGAGTCTCACTCCCGTCGCGCAGGCTGGAGGGGCAATCTCAGCTCACTGCAATCCCCACCTCCCAGGTTCAAGTGAATCTCCTTCCT
>NW_012114937.1:8378-9335 GCF_000951035.1 Colobus angolensis palliatus
TTGTTTTTGTTTTTTTAGAGACAGGCTTTTACTCTGTTGCTCAGGCTGGAGAGCAATGGCGTGATCATAGCTCACTACAGCCTCAAACTCTGGGGCTCAAGAGATCCTCCTGCCTCAGCCTCCCGAGTAGCTGGGATTACAGGCATGTACCACCACGCCTAGCTAATTTTGTAATTTTAGTAGAGACGGGGTTTCTCCATGTTAGTCGGGCTGGTCTTGAACTCCCGACCTCAGGTGATCCACCTGCCTTGGCCTCCCTAAGTACTGGGATTATAGGCGTGAGCCAACGCTCCCGGCTAGACCTTCCTCTTTTTTTCCTCAACCATTTCAATCTAAGTAGCATACATTTATAGCCTTTTACCCGAAAATACTTCACTGTGTATTTCTTTAAATAACTACAGTACAGTTACCAACTTCAGCAAAATTAACACTAATAAAATAATTTTATCTAACCAGGTACCTCTGTTCTAGTTTTATTAGTTGATTCAATAATGTTCTTTATAGCATTTTTTTTTCTGGAAGTACAATTTCTAATTAAGGATCAAGTATTGCATTTGCTTATCATGTGTATTTATTCTTCTTTAATTAGGAACATTTCCACAGCCTTTCTTTTTCTCTTATGACATTACCATTTTGGAGGAATATAATCCACAATCACTTTGTCCCTTTCTTTAATTAAAAAAATTTTTTTTAGAGACTAGGTCTTGCTCTGCCCAGGCGTCGAGGACAGTGGCACCTTTTTACCTCACTGCAGCCTCAAACTCCTCAGCTCAAATGATCCTCCTGCTTCAGCCTCCCAAGTAGCTGAGACTACAATCATGTGCCACCATGCCTGACTGATATTTAAAAATATTTTTATAGAGACAGGGTCTCACTATGTTGCTCAGGCTTGTCTCAAAGTCCTGACTTCAAGTGATCCTCTTGCCTCAGCCTTTTTTTTTTTTTTTTTTTTTCAGG
>NW_012114937.1:14875-15717 GCF_000951035.1 Colobus angolensis palliatus
TGTTTTTTGGTATTTTTTCTTTTTATTTTCTTTTCTCTTTATTTTTTTGAGACAGAGTCTTGCTCTGTCACTCAGGATGGAGTATAGTGGTGTGATCACAGCTCACTGCAGCCTAGACCTCACAGGCTCAAGCGATCCCTCACTTCAGCCTCCCCAGTAGCTGGGACCACCGGTGTATGTCACCATGCTTGGCAAATTTTATATTTTTTGTAGAGAGAGGGGTCTCACCATGTTGCCCAGGCTGGTGTTTTTTCTTTTTAAAACATAAATGAAATTATACTATATGTGTTGTTCTACAGTTATTTTTCCTTATATTTTGGAAATTCTTCTATATCAGCGTATGTAGTTCTACCTCATTAATTTTTTTTAACTATTCTAGGATATTTTATGATATAAGGATCTTTCATATATTTAGCCATGCATTATGGCCATTTCGATTGTATCCAGTCCTTTGTAGTTACAGACAAATAAACATCATTGTAAAGGTGATATTACTGATAAATTCTAAAAATATGCATGATTCCTAAAAAAGGGTCAAAAGATATGTCTTTTTTGGTCAGGCTCAGTGGCACACACCTGTAATCCCAGCACTGTGGGAGGCTGAGGCGGGCAGATCTCTTGAACCCAAGAGTTCAAGACCAGCCTGGGCAACAGGGTGGGGTGATACCCTATCTCTACAAAAAATACAAAAATTAACCAGGCGTGGTGGTGCATGCCTGTAATCCCAGCTACTCAGAAGGCTGAGGTGGGCGAATCACTTGAACCCAGGAGGTGGAGGCTGCAGTGAGTTATGATCATGCCACTCTACTCCAGCCAGGCTGGTAAAGCAAGACCCACTCTCA
>NW_012114938.1:0-603 GCF_000951035.1 Colobus angolensis palliatus
AGACAGAGTCTCGCTCTGTTGCCCAGGCTGGAGTGCTGTGGTGCAATCTTGGCTCACTGCAAGCTCTGCCTCCCGGGTTCATGCCATTCTCCTGCCTCAGACTCCCGAGTAGCTGGGACTACAGGCGCCCACCACCAGGCCTGGTTAATTTTTTTGTGTTGTTAGTAGAGATGGGTTTTCACTGCATTAGCCAGGATGGTCTCGATCTCCTGTCCTCAAGATCCACCCGCCCCGGCCTCCCAAAGTGCTGGGATTGCAGGCATGAGCCACCATGCCCGGCCGGTATATGTTTATTCTTATGTGTATTTTAAAAATAATTAGTGAGCAGAACACAAAAAACACTAGTCATAAAGAGAAAGATTGGTAATTTGAATTTATTAAAATGAAGAACTAATCAAAAGATACCATTAAGAGAGAAAAAAGGCAAACCATAGAAAGGGAGACTATATTTGCAATCCACATGTTCAACAATGAGCCCTTGTCAAAAATACATGCAGGCTGGTGGCTCATGCCTATAATCCCAGCACTTTGGGAGGCTGAGGCAGAAGGATCACTTGAGCACAGGAGTTGAAGACCAGCCTAGGCAACATAGGGAGACTCTCA
>NW_012114938.1:2789-3088 GCF_000951035.1 Colobus angolensis palliatus
CCTGTCACATGCTATACCATGGCTGAAACTTAAGGATATTAGGCTATGTAAAATAAGCCAGTCACAGAAAGATGCATACTGTATGATTCCACTTATATGAAGTACTTTGAGAAGTCAGATTTACCGACACAGAAAGTAGAATGGTAGGTCAGGCATGGTGGCTCACGCCTGTAATCCCAGCACTTTGGGAAGCTGAGGCAGGCCGATCACGAGGTCAGGAGTTCAAGACCAGCCTGGCCAACAAAGTGAAACCCCATCTGTACTAAAAATACAAAAATTAGCTGGGCATGGTGGTGCGC
>NW_012114938.1:5137-6169 GCF_000951035.1 Colobus angolensis palliatus
TAACATAGTGAAACCCCGTCTCTACTAAAAATACAAAAAATTAGCCGGGCATGGTGACGGGCACCTGTAATCCCAACTACTCGGGAGGCTGAGGCAGGAGAATCACTTGAACCCGGGAGGGAGGCAGAGGTTACAGTGAGCGGAGATCATGCCACTGCACTACAGCCTGGGGGACAGTGCGAGACTCCGTCTAAAAAATAAATAAATAATAATAATCTGAGCAACTGACTTCAGAGACAGTTAAATGTCCAAATAAGGCACATCTCTTATGCTAAAGTCAAAGTCCTGGTTGGAAAAGCTTGGGACCCTGACACATGGAATGGCGATATCAGAGTGGATGCTCCTAAAGATTTTTTTTTTGAGACACAGTCTCGCTCTGTCTCCCAGGCTGGAGTACAGTGGCGCGATGTTGACTCACTACAGTCTCTGCCTCCAGGATTCAAGCGACTCTCCTACCTCAGCCTCCCAAGTAGCTGGGACTACAGGCATGCGCCACCATGCCCGGCAAGTTTTTTTTTTTTTTGTATTTTTAGTAAAGATGGGGTTTCGCCATGTTGGTCAGGTTGGTCTCGAACTCCTGACCATAAGTGATCCACTCGCCTCGGCCTCTCCTGAAGATTTTGACTCCACAAATTCCTCTGAATCTTCTGAGCCTACAGAATTGGCCCACTCCTCCCTATGAAGAGTTACCACTCTCTCCCTGCTGAGAAACAATGCAGTGCCTTTCTCCACAAAGCAACAGCTCCCCCGCAGAATCTGCCCCCACATCCCGTCCTAGCCTATACTAGGTTAGCTGCAGCATAACCCAGCTGGAGAGGTGCTGGGTATGATGGGGTGGAAAGGGACTATATGCCACAGAAATAGCAAGACCTAGCCAGCATGTATTGTGAGGAGCCAGGGAGCTACATGTGGAACTGGATTTTGAGAGTGCTTGATGAAGGAGAAGGAATATAAAATTGGGTAGGGAAGAGTTTATTGACTTGGGAATCCCCCTTTTTCCCTTTCTTTTCTTTTTTTTTTTTTTTTTTGAGG
>NW_012114939.1:0-527 GCF_000951035.1 Colobus angolensis palliatus
GAAAGAGCCATTTTAGGATAAAGGGAAACATTTCTGCCTGCTCACCTTAATCTGGACCACTGAGATAGACAGAAGCATGGCCATATTGATGACAGGAGGTGGCTATTTTCTGTGTGCTCAAACATCCAGTTGCTCCACTGAATACAGACCAGTCAACAGGATTCAGCCTGGGTCTGCCTACCAACCAAGCTGCTTGCTTCTCCCGGAGGCGGGAGTGCAAGGGCACGAGGCAGGAGCCCAGTGTTGGCCATCTCACCTGCGCACCTGCATCTCTGGCCAGGTGGGCACTAGGCCACCGAACGCCCCCCTTCTCCCAGCCAGGTTAGCCCCACTGGCCTGGAGACCCGCTGCCACCGTGGCCCGGCCCTGGGTCCCTCCCACTCATCTGGGCTCCATCCGTGTCCCCTTCAGCGGCAGGTGCTGCTCGGCGCCGTCGGGGCCTTTGACTGGTCCGGAGGCGTGCTGCTCTACGACACACGCAGCCGCCGGGGCCGCTTCCTGAACCAGACGGTGGCGGCGGCGGACGC
>NW_012114939.1:5487-7173 GCF_000951035.1 Colobus angolensis palliatus
GGCTGCAGTGAGCCATGATGATGCTACTGCATTCCGGACTGGGTGACAGAGTGAGTGAGACCTTATCTAAAAAAAAAAAAAAAAAGGATGGACGGGCGTGGTGGCTCACACCTGTAATCCCAGCACTATGGGAGGCCGAGGCCGGCAGATCACCTGAGGTCTGGAGTTCGAGACCAGCCTGGCCAACATGGTGAAACCCCGTCTCTACTAAAAATACAAATATTAGCCAGGCATAGTGGCAGCTACTCAGGAGGCTGAGGCAGGAGGATCACTTGAGCCCGGGAGGCGGAGGTTGCAGTGAGCTGAGATCATGCCACTGCACTCCGGACTGGGTGACAGAGTGAGACTCTGTCTCAAAAAAAAAAAAAAAAAAGAAAGAAAACCTAGGCGTCATCCTTGATGCCCCTTTTTCCTTCCTCTCCACATCAACATGTCTTAGTTGGCTCTGCCTCCAAACCGCCTCCTAGCACAGGCACTCTTCACTTCCTGGACACTGCCGTGGCAGCGTTGCCTGCTTCCAGCCCCTGCACTCCATTCTCCACACAGCGGCAGCCCGATCCCTTCACTCTGCTGCCTCAAACCCCTCCACGGCTCCTATTTAGAGTGAAATCCCAATTCCTTACCATGGCTTTACAGGGTTCTTTGTGGCCTGGCCCTCCCCGCCCCTCCATTCCCATCTCCTCCTCGCATCCTCTCTCTCACCAATTAGGCTCCAGGCACGCTGACCTTTGTGCTCCTCAAACAAACCAAAAGTGTTCCTGCCACAGGCCCTTGGCACTGACTGTGCTTTCTTCCTGGAGTGCCCTTCCCCAGATCTTTCTTGTTAACAAATCTCAACTGAAATGCCTCCGCATCAGCCACGACATCTCTGACCACCCAGTCTCAGTAGCCCTCAGTCCTTATTACAGTATTTTTTTTTTTTTTTTTTTTGAGACAGAGTCTCACTCTGTCGCCTAGGCTGGAATGCTATGGCATAATCTCGGCTCACTGCAACTTCTGCCTCCCAGGTTCAAGCAATTCTCCTGCCTCAGCTTCCTGAGTAGCTGGGATTACAGGCGCCTGCCACCACACCCAGCTAATTTTTTAATTTTTATAGGGACGGTGTTTCACCATGTTGGCCAGGCTGGTCTCGAACTCCTGACCTCAGGTGATCCATCTGCCTCGGCCTCCCGAAGTGCTGGGATGACAGGCGTGAGCCACCGTGCTCGGCCAACGGTATTTTAATTTTTATCATAGCCTTGCCAATACATAGTATTTCCTTGTTTCCCTCATTTATTTGCTTGTTGTCTGCTTTCCCACGAAAGCAGAAACTCGTCTCTTTCCCTTGTACCCTGAGACTCAGGGCAGCACCTGGATATGGGCATGTTTGATAGAGACCCACTGAATGCATGAACCAATCAGCCAGGCCCTGACCCAGAAGCCGTGCAGTCACTTCTCCCATCCCCTTTGCTGTCTTGTTTAGCTCCCGGCCTGTGGTTCACCTGAAGGTCTCCATGGCCTTCACCCCCAGAGCACTGCCCATCGGCTTCAACAGCGTCGTGAATGTCCGTTTATGTTTTGAAATCAGCTCTGTGACCACAGTCTCTGCGTCAGGTAAAACGTGGTCCAGCTGACTCCTGCCTGGCGTAATGGTCCTTTCTTTTTGGCTTCTGTAAGGGGAAGGGAAAGAGTACTGGGGTGGGGGGG
>NW_012114939.1:13229-13888 GCF_000951035.1 Colobus angolensis palliatus
AATAATAATAATAATAATAATAAATCAAGAACCACATAATGGCATGGAAGATGGAGATGCTGTCATTGCTGACGTTTTTCTTGGTAATAACTCAATAATGCCAGGTGTTCTTGGCATCCGTTATCCGACCTCACTTGATAATAACTAGGACGGAGAGCCTGAATGTCAATTGGCATCAGAAAAAGTGAACAACTAAAACGAAGAAATGAAAAGATAGAAATGACCATCTAGAAAGGTTTACTGCTGGCAAAGGTGCCCAGAGACGTGGAAAAAAAAAAAAAATGGTATGTCGGGATTCAAAGCCTGACAGGATCTAGAACTTTGGATCTATCTGGATCATGTATTCCAATAAACAAACGCATGAATTATTCTGAATACACATTTACCCCCAAAGTGATTATTAATTGGGTTAAGAAAGTTTCTAGCAAGTCTACAGCCTTCCTTAAATAAAGGCTTAATCACATTCTCTACGAGAGAATCATGCTTACTTATTCCCATGGGCTCAAGGCTCTTATGGTGGCAGAAAGGCTCATTTAAACAAAGACAGTGGCAAATGGTAGGCTAAGCAATCTCCTTATCTTCTCTCTTACCTCTCTAATATGTCCTCCATGTTGCTTTGAGAAAGATTTTGGTCGGCTGGGCGCGGTGGCCCACGCCTC
>NW_012114939.1:15606-15865 GCF_000951035.1 Colobus angolensis palliatus
AGAAAGCTGCTGAGGTGGCTGCCGGGAGAGAAGTGCGAAGTGCAGGGGCTCTCCAGCCGAGGCACTGGCTGCCTTCCTTCATAATACAAAAACAGACCCAGCTACGTTAGAATACTGGAATTTTTAAAAACACACACTGGAGCTTTTCAACCTCCATGGGGCCTTTTGAAATGTGGCTTTCAGGCTGGGTGCAGTGGCTCAAGCCTGTAATCCCAGCACTTTGGGAGGCCAAGACAGGCGGATCACAAGATCAGGAGAT
>NW_012114940.1:0-427 GCF_000951035.1 Colobus angolensis palliatus
CGGCGCAGCTGTTCCTCCTGGAGGAATTTTCTCTCTCGTTCCTGAGGGCGCAGCTGCTGTTCCTCTTCGCGGAATTTTCTGTCACGCTCTTGGCGGCGCAGCTGCTGTTCTTCCCTTTCCTGGAGCAGCTGTTCCTCTTCGCGGAATTTTCTGTCGCGGTCGTGGCGGAGCTGTTGTTCGCGCTCCTGGCGGCGCAGCTGCAGTTCCGCGAGGAATTTTCTGTCACGCTCTTGGCGGCGCAGCTGCTGTTCCTCCTCACGGAATTTTCTGTCGCGCTCCTGACGGCGCAGCTGCTGTTCTTCCCTTTCCTGACGGAGCTGCTCTTCCTCCAGGAATTTTCTGTCGCGTTCTTGGCGGCGCAGCTGCTCTTCCTCCGTTTCTTGGCGCAGCTGTTCCTCCTCACGGAATTTTCTCTCCAGTTCCTGGC
>NW_012114940.1:987-2918 GCF_000951035.1 Colobus angolensis palliatus
AGCTGCTCTTCCTCCGTTTCTTGGCGCAGCTGTTCCTCCTCACGGAATTTTCTCTCCAGTTCCTGGCTGCGCAGCTGCTGTTCCTCCTCGCGGAATTTTCTGTCGCGCTCCTGGCGGCGCAGCTGCTGTTCTTCCCTTTCCTGACGGAGCTGCTCTTCCTCCAGGAATTTTCTGCCGCGTTCTTGGCGGCGTAGCTGCTCTTCCTCCGTTTCTTGGCGCAGCTGTTCCTCCTCACGGAATTTTCTCTCCAGTTCCTGACGGCGCAGCTGTTCCTCCTGGAGGAATTTTCTCTCTCGTTCCTGAGGGCGCAGCTGCTGTTCCTCTTCGCGGAATTTTCTGTCACGCTCTTGGCGGCGCAGCTGCTGTTCTTCCCTTTCCTGACGGAGCTGCTCTTCCTCCAGGAATTTTCTGTCGCGTTCTTGGCGGCGCAGCTGCTCTTCCTCCGTTTCTTGGCGCAGCTGTTCCTCCTCACGGAATTTTCTCTCCAGTTCCTGGCGGCGCAGCTGCTGTTCCTCTTCGCGGAATTTTCTGTCACGCTCTTGGCGGCGCAGCTGTTGTTCCTCCCTATCCTGGAGCAGCTGTTCCTCTTCGCGGAATTTTCTGTCGCGGTCGTGGCGGAGCTGTTGTTGGCGCTCCTGGCGGCGCAGCTGCTGTCCCTCCTCCAGAAATTTTCTATCACGCTCTTGGCGGCGCAGCTGCTGTTCCTCCCTTTCCTGGAGCAGCTGTTCCTCTTCGCGGAATTTTCTGTCGCGGTCGTGGCGGAGCTGTTGTTCGTGCTCCTGGCGGCGCAGCTGCTGTTCCTCCTCGAGGAATTTTCCTTCACGCTCTTGGCGGCGCAGCTGCTGTTCCTCTTCATGGAATTTTCTGTAGCGCTCCTGGTTCAGCCGTTGTTGGCGCTCCTGGCGGGCCAGCTGCTGTTCATCCTCCAGGAATTTTCTCTCTTGTTCCTGGCGGCTCAGCTGCTGTTCCTCCCTCTCTTGGTGCAGCTGTTCCTCCTGGCGGAATTTTCTGTCGCGGAACTGGCGCAGCTGTTGCTCGCGCTCCTGGCGGCGTAGCTGCTGTTCCTCTTCTAGGAATTTTCTCTCTCGTTCCTGACGGCGCAGTTCCTCTTCGCGGAATTTTCTGTCACGCTCTTGGCGGCTCAGCTGCTGTTCCTCCCTTTCCTGGAGCAGCTGTTCTTCTCTTTCCTGGAGCAGCTGTTCCTCCTCGCGGAATTTTCTGTCTCTCTCCCGACGGACTCTCTTCTCTTCTCTTTCCTCTCTCAGCAACTGCTTTTCCTCTTGGAACTTCCTGTCGCGCCTTTTGGCTTCCTTTTGCTCTTCTTGCTCCAGTTGTTCTTCCTCTGGGAAATGCCTGTCGCGCTGCTGCCAGCGCCTCCTCTCTTGCTCACCATCTCTCTCTTGCGGTTCATCCAGCAGGGGCTGCAGATCTTGCTGGGACTGTCTGTCGCGCACCTGGGAATCTTCCAACTGCCGGAACTGTTCATTCTCTCTACGTTTGCAGTAAACCCTGTTATTACGAACTGCATTGTCTTTTTCTAGTTCCCACTGCCATTTCAGATCACGGCGCTGATCCTCATCCCGGTATCGCCGCTTCCTCTCCTGGTGCCGAAGCTCTTCCTCTTCCGGATACTGCCTCTCTCGCTCCTGGAGCCTTTTCTCCTGTTCCTCTCTCAGCAGCTGCTCTTCTTCCTGCTGCAGCTCCTCTTCCTCGCGGTATTGCTTCTCCAGCTCCTGGCGCCTTCTCTTCTCCCTTTCATCCCTCAGCAGCTGCTTTTCCTCCTGCTGCAGCTCCTCTTCCTCCCGATATTGCCTTTCCCGCTCCTGGCGTCTTCTTTTCTCCCGTTCCTCTCTCAGCAGCTGCTCTTCTTCCTGCTGCAGCTCGTCTTCTTTGCGGTATTGTCTCTCCCGCTCCTGGCGCCTTTTCTTCTC
>NW_012114941.1:0-498 GCF_000951035.1 Colobus angolensis palliatus
GTGGACTCAGTTTACTCCTGTTCTCAACCACCATCAAATGTGGACGTGGACACAGTTTCCCCGTTCTCACCCACCATCATATGTGGACGTGGACTCAGTTTTCTCTTTCTCACGCACCATCAAATGTGGACGTGAACAAAATTTCCCCTGTTCTCGCCCACCATGAATTGTGGACGTGCACTCAGTTTCCCTGTTCTCACCCAGCAACAAATGTGGACGTGGAACCAGTTTCCCTCTCTTCTCGCCCACCAGCAAATAAGAATATGTACTCAGTTTCCCGGTTCTCACCCACCATCGAATGTGGAGGTGGACTCAGTTTGCCGGTTCTCACCAACCATCAAATGTGGATGTTGACCCAGTTTCTCCATTCTTGACCACCATCAAATGTGGACGTGGGCTCAGTATCCACTGTTCTCGCCCACCATCAAATGTGGAAGTGGGTTCAGTTTCCTCCTCTTCTCACCCACCATCAAATGTGGATGTGGACTCAGTTTCCCC
>NW_012114941.1:548-796 GCF_000951035.1 Colobus angolensis palliatus
TTCTCACCCACCATCAAATGTGGACGTGGACTTATTTTCCCCGTTCTCACTCACCATCAAATGTGGACGTGGACTCATTTTCCCCATTCTAACCCACCATCAAATATGGTCGTGGACACAGTTTCCCTCTTCTTGCCCACCGTCAAATGTGGACGTGGAATCAGTTAAAGCTGTTCACGCTGACCACGAAATGTGGATGTGGACTCAGTTTCCCTCCGTTATCACCCACCATCAATTGTGGACGTGGA
>NW_012114941.1:1408-1717 GCF_000951035.1 Colobus angolensis palliatus
CCCGTTCTCACCCACCATCAAATGTGGACGTGGACCCAGTTTCCCCATTCTCGGCCACCATCATATGTGGACGTGGACCCTGTTTCCCAGTTCTTGCCCACCATCAAATATGGACGTGTATCGAGTTTTCCACTGTACTCGCCCACCATCAAATGTGGATGTGGACTTAGTTTCCTCCTGTTCTCACCCACCATCAAATGTGGAAGAGGACTCAGTTTCCCCGTTCTCACCCACCATCATATGTGGACGTGGACTCAGTTTCCCCTTTCTCACCCACCATCAAATGTGGACGTGAACACAATTTCCCCT
>NW_012114941.1:2383-2671 GCF_000951035.1 Colobus angolensis palliatus
CCAGTTTCCCACTGTTGTCGCCCACCATCAAATGTGAACATGTACTCAGTTTCCCCGTTCTCACTCACCATCATATGTGGACGTGGACTCAGTTTGCCGTTTCTCAGCCACCATGAAATGTGGATGTTGACCCAGTTTCCCCGTTCTTGATCAGCATCAAATGTGGACGTGGACTCAGTTTCCCACTGTTCTCGCCCACCATCACATGTGGATGTCGACTCAGTTATCCACTGTGCCTACCCACCATCAAATGTGGAAGTGGAGTCAGTTTCCTCCTGTTCTCACCCA
>NW_012114942.1:0-401 GCF_000951035.1 Colobus angolensis palliatus
TCACACACGGGCAGCAGATCGCTCGTCCCCTTCTCTCACACACGGGCGGCAGATCCCTCATCCCCTTCTCTCACACACGGGCCCCTCGTCCCCTTCTCTCACACATGGGCGGCAGATCCCTCGTCCCCTTCTCTCACACACAGGTGGTGCTGGGTGCCCCATGCCTCTCCAGCCCTGATTCCCCATTCCCAGCCAAGGAGAGGTCTTCAGTCCTCGGTCACCCTGATGACCTGCAGCATTCCAGGCCCTAGGCTGAGAGCTTTAAGTCCAGTGTCTCATTAATCCTCATAATAATCTAGGGAGGCCGGGTGCGGTGGCTCACACCTGTAATCCCAGCACTTTGGGAGGCCGAGGTGGGTGGATCACTTGAGATCAGGAGTTCGAGACCAGCCTGGCCAACA
>NW_012114942.1:2261-3495 GCF_000951035.1 Colobus angolensis palliatus
CACACCACCACGCCCAGCTAATTTTTGTATTTTTACTAGAGACGGGGTTTTACCATGTTGGCCAGGCTGGTCTCGAACTCCTGACCTCAGGTGATCCGCCCGCCTCGGCCTCCCAAAGTGCTGGGATGACAGGCGTGAGCCACCGCGTCTGGCCTCAGTCATCTTAATTGTATACTTTGAATACGCTCACCTGCATATTACAGCAGACGTAGGTCGCACCGTGTATCATACAGGAAAGGCTGGGACAGAGGGGGACAGCCCCCTGGCCCTGAGAGGGGGTTGGAAACTCTTGAAATCCCATGTGGAGCAGAAACCACCCAGAGCCCAGGTTAGAGTTGGCTGCAGGTCCCCTCTGGACAGTGCTGCAGCCCCAGGCTGGACCACCCAGGTCTCATCCCCAGAGGGCTGGAGAAGCCAGGGAGGAGTAGTGTGGACAGGCCTGAGCGGGTCTGAGCTCTCGGTTGAGCCGGAACTAGATGAAGTTCTCTGCCGCGGTCGGGAGGGATTGCAAGCGGGGATGTGCGTGCCCCAGGGTGGAGAAACCAGGTCATCCTGGGCAGGGGGCACCGGGGGTAGCTGCAGAGAGCCCCATGCGTTGCGCACACTTGATGTGCCAGGCACTGTGCTGTTTTACACGCGCCATCTCCATGAGTCACCTTATGAGGCAGACATCATCATCCGCACTTTACAGCAGGTGAACTGGGATTCAGAGAGGTCAGGGAGCCGCCTGAGATCACAGCTGAGAAGCCTATCGGGATTCAAACCCACATCCGTGTGACTCCGAAGGCAGTGCTTGACCCACCTTGGTTAAGGGGTTACAGGCTATGCCGCCCCTCGGTTCAGCCCTCCCTCCCTGGCTGGCTGTGCCCCCGCATGCAGGCTTGGCCCTCGGCCGCACTCCCCTCTGAGCAGGCTGGGGTTTGCCATCTCCCTCAGACACGGCAGCTGGTGAAGGACGGCTTCCTGGTGGAAGTGTCGGAGAGCTCCCGGAAGCTGCGGCACGTCTTCCTCTTTACAGACGTCCTGCTGTGTGCCAAGCTGAAGAAGACCTCTGCGGGGTGAGTGCCCGTCCAGGGACACGGGCCGGGGAGGGGGCCGGAACTCTGCGGGGTGAGTGCCAGTCCAGGGACACGAGGTTGGGGGAGGGGGCCGGACCTCTGCGGGGTGAGTGCCCGTCCAGGGACATGGGGTAGGGGAGGGGGCCGGACCTCTGCGGGGTGAGTGCCCGTCCAGG
>NW_012114942.1:5535-7193 GCF_000951035.1 Colobus angolensis palliatus
GGCTCACACCTGTAATCCCAGCACTTTGGGAGGCCAAGGCAGGTGGATCACCTGGGGTCAGGAGTTCGAGACCAACCTGGCTGACGTGGCAAAACTCCGTCTCTACTAAAAGTACAAAAATTAGCCGGGTGTGATGGCGGGCGGCTGTAATCCCAGCTACTCGGGAGGCTGAGGTAGGAGAATTGCTTGAACCCTGGAGGCAGAGGTTGGAGTGAGCAGAGATCACCCCATTGCACTCCAGCCTGGGCGACAAAAGCGAAACTCCATCTCACAAAATAAAAATAATTTAAAAATTAGTAATAAAGGACATGACTCCCTGGAACTAGATCATGTTTGAGATTGTTCTGAGGCAGAGATGGCAATAATAAGCACACATGCCTCTGCCTGTTGTCCTTTGCCGCAGCAGACATTACTAATCACACATGCCTCTGCCTGTCGTCCTTTGCCATGGCAGACATTACTAATCAACCAGAGCACGCTTTCTTGCTAGACTTGGATGTGGCTTTGCAATCCTCCACCCAGTGTTGACCCATGTGACCTCTCTTGATAAGAGTTGACATTCGGAATAACACCTGTATTCCATTGCTAGCCTGAAGGATATTGAACGTGGATGGTCTAGAAGGGAGGGAGGGGCATGGGATGGGGAATAGGAAATTGTGAGCCCAGCCAGGAGGGCTTCACTCTTCTTGATACCCAAGTGGTTTGGGATGTTTGACAACATGAATCATCTAGGCCAGCAGCCTGGTAAGGTGATGGGGTGGAGTTGCTCCCTGCAGGCAGGACAGGCCCCAGAACCCAGCTCTTATCACTCCATGTGCTCCACGTGTGTGTTTCCCAGTCAGGCACCTCAGGAGCAGGGATCGTTCTTGCTTCTGGCAAATTCTCAGTCAACACCTGTCAGTGGTTATGTGGTTCTGGACCCAGGAGTTGAGGCTGGAAGAGCCAGGCTCCCTCTGGCTCATGGCTCCCTCTGGCTCGTTTGCAGGAAGCACCAGCAGTATGACTGTAAATGGTATATTCCCCTGGCCGACCTGGTGTTTCCGTCCCCCGAGGAATCTGAGGCCAGCCCCCAGGTGCACCCCTTCCCAGACCATGAGCTGGAGGACATGAAGATGAAGATCTCCGCCCTCAAGAGTGAAATCCAGAAGGAGGTGAGCAGAGCTTGGTATCCGAGCCTGGGGCCCTTTGAGCCAGCTGTGCTGGGGGAGGTGGAGGCAGGAAGTTGTAACGTTTGAGAGTTTGAGAGGGAGCCTTGAGTGTGTAGTTACTAGGGGAAAGACCCCAACTACAGTAGCTCCAAGCAGATCGAGGGGGTCAGTGCTTAGGATTTCCTGGGGCTAACATGGAAAGTGCCCTGGAAAGCAGTGCATGTTGAACACGATAGAAAGGGGAAGCAAGTAGCCAGGCGCAGTGGCTTATACCTGTAATCCCAGCACTTTGGGAGGCCGAGATGGTGGATCACCTGAGGCCAGGAGTTTGAGACCAGCCTGGCCAACATGGCAAAACCCTGTCTCTACTAAAAGTACAAAAATTAGCTGGGCACGGTGGTGGGCGCCTGTAATCCCAGCTACTTGGGAGGCTGAGGCAGGAGAATGGCTTCAACCCGGGAGGTGGAGGTTGCAGTGAGCCAAGATCATGCCATTGCACTCTAGGCTGGG
>NW_012114942.1:9711-9996 GCF_000951035.1 Colobus angolensis palliatus
GAACTCCTGACTTTGTGATCCACCTGCCTTGGCCTCCCAAAGTGCTGGGATTACAGGCGTGAGCCACTGTGCCCGGCCTTGTCCTTTTAATAATAATTTTTAAAACTTTCATGTTTTTTCTAGTTACCAGTGTAATACTGGCTTGTTATAATGAGAAATGCTCATAGTACCAGCATGTGCAGGGTAAAGCTGGTTGCCACCCACCTCCCATTGCTAACAGCTGGAGGTGTGTTCTTCTGAACTCTTTGCTTATACTGGTGCGCGCCTGTGTGTGTGTTTACGTGC
>NW_012114943.1:0-467 GCF_000951035.1 Colobus angolensis palliatus
TGACCTCGTGATCCGCCTGTCTCGGCCTCCCAAAGTGCTGGGATTACAGGCTTGAGCCACCGTGCCCAGCCTCTCTTTCTCTTTCTCTTTCTCTTCCCTTTCCCCCTCTTCCCCTTCCCTTCCTCTCCTTTCTTTTTGTTTTTCAGACAGGGTCTGGCTCTGTCACCGAGGCTGGAGTGCAGTGGCACAATCATAGCTCACTGCAACCTCCACCTCCTGGGCTCAAGTAATCCTCCCACCTCAGCCTCCCAAGTAGCTGGTACCACAGGTGTGCACCACCATGCTCATCTAACTTTTTAATTTTCTGTAAAGACAGGGTTTTGCCATGTTGCCCAGGCTGGTCTCAAATTCCTGTTCATGACTGGGCGTGGTGGCTCACGCTTGTAATCCCAGCACTTTGGGAGGCCAAGGTGGGTGGATCACCTGAGGTCAGGAGTTCGAGACCAGCCTGGTCAACATAACAAAAC
>NW_012114943.1:5242-7378 GCF_000951035.1 Colobus angolensis palliatus
GGCTGGAGTGCAGAGGCCGGATCTCAGCTCACTGCAAGCTCCGCCTCCCGCGTTTATGCCAATCTCCTGCCTCAGCCTCCCAAGTAGCTGGGACTACAGGCGCCCGCCACCTCGCCCGGCTAGTGTTTTGTATGTTTTAGTAGAGACGGGGTTTCACCATGTTCGCCAGGATGGTCTCGATCTCCTGACCTGGTGATCCGCCCGTCTCGGCCTCCCAAAGTGCTGGGATTACAGGCTTGAGCCACCACGCCTGGCCCTTATTTTATTTTTTAACTTGAGACAGAGTCTCGCTCTGTCGCCCAGACTGGAGTGCAGTGGCATGATCTTGGCTCACTGCAACCTCTGGGTTCAAGAAATTCTCCTGCCTTAGCCTCTCGAGCAGCTGGGATTACAGGCACACGCCACCACGCCCAGCTAATTTTTTATATTTTCAGTAGAGATGGGGTTTCGTCATGTTGGCCAGGCTGGCCTCGAACTTCTGAGCTCAAGTGATCTGCCTGCCTCAGCGCCCGCAAGGGCTGGGGTTACAGGCGTGAGCCACCACATCTGTCTCCACAGTTACATTTATTTTTTATATATTTATTTACTTTTGAGATGGAGTCTCGCTCTGTTGCCCAGGCTGGAGTGCAGTGGTGCAATCTCGGCTCACTGCAAGCTCCACCTCCTAGGTTCACACCATTCTCCAGCCTCAGCCTCCCAAGTAACTGGGACTACAGGCGCCCGCCACCACGCCTGGGTAATTTTTTGTAGTTTTAGTACAGACGGGGGTTCACCGTGTTAGCCAGCATGGTCTTGATCTCCTGACCTCGTGATCCACCCACCTCAGCCTCCAAAGTGCTGGAATTACAGGTGTGAGCCACCACGCCTGGCCCAGTTACATTTATTGAGTGCTTTCTGCATGCCAGACCTTATGGACTTGATGCATTTAATCACATCCAGTTCTCACAGGACAGGTGCTTTTATCATCCCCATTTGAGGAAACGTAAGCACAGAGGGGTGAAGTCACTTTCCCAGGGTCACACAGCCATGCAGTCTTTTTTTTTTTTTTTTTTGAGACGGAGTCTCGCTCTGTCGCCCAGGCTGGAGTGCAGTGGTGCAATCTCGGCTCACTGCAAGCTCCACCTCCTAGGTTCACACCATTCTCCAGCCTCAGCCTCCCAAGTAACTGGGACTACAGGCGCCCGCCACCACGCCTGGGTAATTTTTTGTAGTTTTAGTACAGACGGGGGTTCACCGTGTTAGCCAGCATGGTCTTGATCTCCTGACCTCGTGATCCACCCACCTCAGCCTCCAAAGTGCTGGAATTACAGGTGTGAGCCACCACGCCTGGCCCAGTTACATTTATTGAGTGCTTTCTGCATGCCAGACCTTATGGACTTGATGCATTTAATCACATCCAGTTCTCACAGGACAGGTGCTTTTATCATCCCCATTTGAGGAAACGTAAGCACAGAGGGGTGAAGTCACTTTCCCAGGGTCACACAGCCATGCAGTCTTTTTTTTTTTTTTTTTTGACGGAGTCTCGCTCTGTCGCCCAGGCTGGAGCGCAGTGGCGCAATCTCGGCTCACTGCAAGCTCCACCTCCTAGGTTCACACCATTCTCCTGCCTCAGCCTCCCAAGTAGCTGGGACTACAGGCACATGAAGCCACACCTGGCTAATTTTTTTGTATTTTTAGTAGAGACGGGGTTTACACCGTGGTCTCGATCTCCTGACCTCGTGATCCACCCACCTCGGCCTCCCAAAGTGCTGGGATTACAAGCGTGAGCCACCGCGCCCGGCCCACCATGCAGTCTTTCAGCTGGGTTTGTACTCACGTTCCCACATTCCCATGTTTTCTTCCTAAACAATGATGATAACAGCAGCCTCCAGTTGTTAGATTGGGAATTTTTCACACATTACCTTTGTTTTTTTGTTTGTTTGTTTTTTGAGACAGAGTCTCGCTCTGTCGCCCAGGCTGGAGCGCAGTGGCGCGATCTCGGCTCACTGCAAACTCCGCCTCCCGGGTTCACGCCATTCTCTTGCCTCAGCCTCCCCAATAGCTGGGACTACAGGCGCCCGCCACCACGCCCAGCTAATTTTTTATGTATTTTTAGTAGAGATGGGGTTTCACCGTGTTAGCCAGGATGGTCTTGAT
>NW_012114943.1:8057-8990 GCF_000951035.1 Colobus angolensis palliatus
TAGCTGGGACTACAGGCGGGCGCCACTATGCCCAGCTAATTTTTTATGTATTTTTAGTAGAGATGGGGTTTCACCGTGTTAGCCAGGATGGTCTTGATCTCCTGACCTCATGATCCACCCGCCTCAGCCTCCCAGAGTGCCAGATTACAGGTGTGAGCTGCCGTGCCCGGCCTCACACGTTACCATTTTTAATCTTCCTGCAACTCTAAAAGCCAGAAAGCTTTTTTTTGTTGTTGTTGTTGAGACAGGGTCTCACTTTGTCACCCAGGCTGGAGTGCAGTGGCACAGTCTCAGCTCATTGGACCCTTGACCTCCTGGGTTCAAGTGATCCTCCTGCCTCAGCCTCCTGAGTAGCCGGGACTACAGGTGTGTGTCCCCATACCTGGCTAATTTCTTTGTTTCTTTTTTTGAGAGAAAGTTTCACTCTGTCGCTCAGGCTGAAGTACAGTGGTGCAATCTCGGCTCACTGCAACCTCGCCTCCTGGGTTCAAGAGATTCTCCTGCCTCAGCCTCCTGAGTAGCTGTGATTACAGGCGCGCACCACCACACCCAGCTAATTTTTGTATTTTTAGTAGAGACAGGGTTTCACCACGTTGGCCAAGCTGGTCTCGAACTCCTGACTTCAGGTGATTCACCCGCCTCGGCCTCCCAATGTGCTGGGATGACAGGTATGAGCCACTATGCCCGGCCTTTGGATAAACTCCATTTTTTTTTTTTTTCTTGAGACAGAGTCTCGCTCTGCCGCCCAGGCTAGAATGCAGTGGCCCAATCTCGGCTCACTGCAAGCTCCACCTCCTGGGATCAAGTGATTCTCCTGAATCAGCCTCCCAAGTAGCTGGGGTGCAAAAAAAGTGCACGATGAACTAAGTATGGAAATGTTAAAGAAAGGCAGGATTGGCTGGGTGCGGTGGCTCATGCCTGTAATCCCAGCAC
>NW_012114943.1:9040-9734 GCF_000951035.1 Colobus angolensis palliatus
GGGTGCAAAAAAAGTGCACGATGAACTAAGTATGGAAATGTTAAAGAAAGGCAGGATTGGCTGGGTGCGGTGGCTCATGCCTGTAATCCCAGCACTTAGGGAGACCAAGGTGGGAGGATTGTTTGAGCCCAGGAGTTGAAGACCAGCCTGGGCAACATGGTGAAACTCCATCTCTATCAAAAATACAAGAATTAGCTGGGAATGATGGTGTGCACCTGGGGTCCCAGCAACTCAGGAGGCTGAGGAGGGAGGATCGCTTGAGCCCAGCAGTTAGAGGCTGCAGTGAGCCATGATCGCACTACTGCACCCCAGCCTGGGTGACAGGGCAAGACCCTGCCTCTAAAAAAGGAAAAAAAGAAAAAAAAAAAGAAACTCTCCTAAATCCTAAGCCTGGCCATGGTGGGAGCCCCTCACCCCAGCCTCTCCCTGCCCCTTGGCAAATCCCTCGAAATCCCCACGGGTTTCTTGGCATTTTTCAGCAAACAGAGGGGAGGTGGGAGTGGGGATCCCCGAGCCTGTCCAGCCTGCTCCTGGGGGTTTCCTTGCCTCTGGGCATCCTGATCACTGGGATATCTGTGGTGGCAGCTGCTTCCCCGGGCCTGCACACTCCTGTGTCCCTCTGTCTCTCTTCTCCATGTCTCTCTTTTTTTTTTTCTTTTTTTGAGACAGGGTCTCACTCCGTCACCCAGGTGGA
>NW_012114944.1:0-4143 GCF_000951035.1 Colobus angolensis palliatus
AGGCAGGGTGGGACCCTATCTAGGCAGGGTGGGACCCTATCTAGGGCCACCTGGTGCTAACTTTTTAGGTTTTGTAAGGCCTACTAGTTTCACCCACTCATTGCAATCCACACTGATCTGGTTTCTATCACTGTAGATTGTAGAGTTTCATGCAAATGGAATCACAGAGTATGTATTCTGCATTCTGCGTTTGGCTTCTTTAACTCAGCACACTGTATTTGATATTTATTCATGTTTTTATGTATATTAATAGTTTGGCCAGGCACGATGGCTCACTCCTGTAATCCCAGCACTTTGGAATGCGGAGGTGGGTGAATCATGGTAGGTCAGGAGTTTGAGACCAGCCTAGCCAACATGGTGAAAATCTGTCTTGACTAAAAATACAAAAACTAGCTGGGCGTGGTGGTGTACGCCTGTAGTCCCAGCTACTCAGGAGGCTGAGGGAGGAGGATCTCTTGAACTCAGGAGACAGGTTGCAGTGAGCCAAGATGGTGCCACTGCACTCCAGCCTGGCAACAGAGCAAGACTCCGTCTCAAGAAAAAAAAAAAAAATTGTCCATTTTTACTGCTGAGCAATAATTCATTGTATGGACATACAGCAGTTTATTTATTCATTCATCTGATTATGGATATTTGGGCTGTTTTCCACTTTTTTGGAAGCTGCTATGAACACTCACATTGAAGTCTTTGTGGACATATGTTTGCATTTTTTTAAGATCAATGCCTAGAAGTGAAATCTTAGGTCCTGTTGTAAGTGAATGTTTTACTTGATAAATAAAAACTACCAGTTCGGTGCAGTGACTCATGCCTGTAATCCCAGCACTTTGGGAGGCCAAGGCAGGCAGATTGCTAGAGTCCAGGAGTTTGAGACCAGCTCGGACAACATGGCGAAACCCCATCTCTACAAAAAATACAAAAACTAGCTGGGCGTGGTGGTGTACGCCTGTAGTCCCAGCTACTCAGGAGGCTGAGGGAGGAGGATCTCTTGAACTCAGGAGACAGGTTGCAGTGAGCCAAGATGGTGCCACTGCACTCCAGCCTGGCAACAGAGCAAGACTCCGTCTCAAGAAAAAAAAAAAAAATTGTCCATTTTTACTGCTGAGCAATAATTCATTGTATGGACATACAGCAGTTTATTTATTCATTCATCTGATTATGGATATTTGGGCTGTTTTCCACTTTTTTGGAAGCTGCTATGAACACTCACATTGAAGTCTTTGTGGACATATGTTTGCATTTTTTTAAGATCAATGCCTAGAAGTGAAATCTTAGGTCCTGTTGTAAGTGAATGTTTTACTTGATAAATAAAAACTACCAGTTCGGTGCAGTGACTCATGCCTGTAATCCCAGCACTTTGGGAGGCCAAGGCAGGCAGATTGCTAGAGTCCAGGAGTTTGAGACCAGCTCGGACAACATGGCGAAACCCCATCTCTACAAAAAATACAAAAATTAGCTGGGTGTAGTGGCCCAGGCCTGTAGTCCCAGCTACTCAGGAAGCTGAGGTGGGAGGATCATCTGTGTCTACAAGGCGGAGGTTGCAGTGAGTCATGATCTTGCTGCTGTACTCCAGCCTGGGTAACAGAGCATGACCCTGTCTCAAAAAAAAAAAAAAAAAGTTACTAATTTATTAATAAAATAAGATAGATTTTTAAAAAAGAGAAGCGCCATACTGTTTTCCAAAGTGTCTGTACAGTTTTCCACTTACTAGGAGTTCCAGTTGCTTTGCATCCCTGTCAGCACTTAGTATTGTCAGTTTCTTTTTTATTTTTTTTGAGACAGAGTCTCGCTCTGTCGCCCAGGCTGGAGTGCAGTGTCATGATCTCAGCTCACTGCAAACTCCACCTCCCGGGTTCAGGCTATTCTCCTGCCTCAGCCTCCTGAGTAGCTGGGACTATGGGCGCCCACCACCACGCCCGGCTAATGTTTTGTATTTTTAGTAGAGACGGGGTTTCACTGTGTTAGCCAGGATGGTCTTGATCTCCTGACCTTGTGATCCGCCCGCCTCGGCCTCCCAAAGTGCTGGGATTACAGGCGTGAGCCACTGCACCCGGCCTTAGTATCGTCAGTTTCTCAAAAAAAAAAAAAAAAAAAAAAAAATCACTCTAGTAGATGTGTAGTGCTGCCTCATTGTGGTTTTAATTTGCATTTTCCTAATGTTTAATGACTTTGAGCATCTTTTTATGTGCTTTTTTGTCATCAGTATCTCATATTTGGTGAAATCTATTCAAATTATTTGCCCATGTAAAAAACTGGAATGTTTGGCTTCTTACTGAGTTTTAAGAGTTCTTTATATATTCTGGATACAAGTCCTTTGTGAGTATATGAATTAAAGATATTTTCCCCCACTTGGTGGCTTGCCTTTTTGTTTTCTTTATAGTGTCTTTTGAGGAGCGGAAGTTTTAAATTTTGGTGAAGTCTAATTTTTTTTTTTTTTCTTGTATGGCTAGTGTTTTTTGTATCCTGCATAAGAAATCTTCCCTTATACCAGGTCACAGAGATTTTTTTTCCCTACATTTTCTCCTATATCTAAAAGTTTTGTGATTTCAACTTTTACATTTAGGTCTTTTATGTCTATGATCCATTTTGATTGCATGCTTCATTTTGTTTTCACTGCACAAAAGACACAGTAGGAAAGGAAGAATCTGGAATAAAGATGACTGCCTCTTTCAAATGACAGACAGGTTGTAGAATAGAAATATTAAACTTTTGTTCTGTGTATTATCTTCATCTAATATTTATTAAGTAGTAACTGTTCAGTAGTAAAATATATATAGATTACCTACTATGAGTCAGGCACTGGAGTTACAGTAATGAAAACACTAGACAATATCCTTGCTCCCTTGGAGTTTTGATTGGAGTGGGCAAAATTGTGTTTTTATTATAATAAGCATCCATTGTATATATTTAAAGTCAAGAAAAATGTTGTTGCCTCTCTGTGGTTTCTCAAATCCTCAATTGAAGGAAGCATTTTAGATTGTTGGTAATCTTCTTAATATTATTGTGTTGTAGAGCATGAACCTCTTTCCATGAAGAGTCACTGATCTGCAGAGAAAAGAGTATCTTGGGCTGCATACAGCCAACTGTAATACAATGTGTCATGTGGTAGAGCAGTACTGGCTGCAGAATCATATCAAATGATCTCATGTTCCTGTTACTATTGAGGTGTAATGACCAGACTTAATGCTCTTTTCTTTGGTTTAAGCGAATTGGTTTTTTGTTTTTTGTTTTCCAGAAGAGTTCATTAATACTACCTTTGGAGAACTCTTAGATCTCTTTTCTGATAGCCAGAGGACCAGATACCTTCTATAATTAGCCATTCATGTATTCCTTAAAACAAGTCATACTTTATGTTAATGATACCACCATTCTTCAAGCCATTTCAAGTATCAAAAATAAGTTCTATTTACCATTAACATTTATAAACTAATACCAGTATTAAACAGCCAAATAATAAATGGTGTTAAGTCAGAGCAGGATGAACTCTATGACCTAGTCTTGGATGATGAGTAGGATTTTAGTAGATATAAATAAAGAGGGCAGATTAATTTATATTGATGGATTTGAGGAAACAGATTATATCAGCAAATACACTATTCATGGCTTGACTCCTTTATCATCTGTCCATAGCAGACATCATTAAATTCATCATGGCATTCTTTCTTGCTGAGCCTGGACATAGCCTGGTAAGACTGGAACTAGATAATAGGAAAAGAAACGTAGACATTAAGTGGACATTTGTTGTTGTTGTTTTGCACTCTGTCGCCCAGGCTGGAGTGCAGTGGCACGATCTCAGCTCACTGCCATCTCCGCCACCCAGGTTCAAACAATTCTTGTGCCTCAGCCTGAGTAGCTGGGATTATAGGCGTCCACCATTATACCCGGCTAAGTTTTTGTATTTTTAGTAGAGAGAGGGTTTCGCTATATTGGCCGGACTGGTCTCCAACTCCTGACCTCAGGTGATCTGCCTGCTTCAGCCTCCCAAATTGCTGGGATTACATGCATGAGCCACTGTGCCTGGCCAGAATTTTTTTTTTTTTTTTCAGACAAGGTCTGGCTCTGTCGCCCAAGTTGGAGTGCAGTGGTGCAATCTTGGCTAATTGCAACCTCCGCCTCCCACGTTCAAGCAAGTCTCCTGCCTCAGCC
>NW_012114944.1:8123-15375 GCF_000951035.1 Colobus angolensis palliatus
CTGAGGCAGGAGAATGGCGTGAACCCGGGAGGCGGAGCTTGCAGTGAGCTGAGATCCGGCCACTGCACTCCAGCTTGGGCGACAGAGCAAGACTCCTGTCTCAAAAAAATAAATAAATAAATAAATAAATAAATAAATAAATAAAGTGATATTTCTTTATAAACAAATATGCTGCAAATTTATATGTAAAACTCTCAGACTTTACTGGTGTATTCAGTAAGTGGAGACTACAGACCTATTTCAGTGACATTTACAAAAACTCCTTTGGTGTTCTTTCATCCTTGTGGTACCTTAAAAAACCCACATGTAGCTTCTTATTACAAAAGTAATACATAATTATTGAAAAATACAGCCAGGCATGGTAGCTCACACCTGTAATCCCAGCACTTTGGGAGGCTGAGGCAGGAGGATCACTGGAGCCCAGGAGTTCAAGACCAACCTGGGCAACATAGTGAGACCTTGTCTCTACAAAAAATAAAAAACAAATAGCCAGGTGTGATGGTGAATGCCCATAGTCCCAGCTACTCGGGAGGCTGAGACAGGAGGATTGCCTGAGCCCAGGAGGTTGAGCCTGCAGTGAGCCAAGATCGCACTACTGCCCCTCACCCTGGGTGACAGAGCAAGACCCTGTCTTAAGTAAAAAGAAAGAAAACAAAAGAAAAGAAAGAGAAAAAAAAAAATATATATATATATATATTCTAACACATACTGTTCCTAAAGAGACAGTCATTCTTAACATTTTGATTTATACTGTTCCAGGTTTCCTTTTTCTTTTTTTTTGAGATGGAGGCTTGCTCTGTCACCCAGGCTGGAATGCAGTGGTGCTATCTTGGCTCACTATAACCTCTGCATCCTGGATTCAAGCGATTCTCCTGCCGCAGCCTCCCAAGTAGCTGCGACTATAGGCGCGTGGACCAGGCCTGGTTAATTTTTGTGTGTTTAGTAGAGATGGGATTTCACCATGTTGGCCAGGCTGATCTCGAACTCCTGACCTCAGGTGATCCATCCACCTTGGGCCCCCAAAATGCTGGGATTACAGGCGTGAGCCACCAAGCCCAACCCCAGGTTTCTTTTTAAAAATTATTTATTTATTTAATTTTTAAAATAAATAAAAGAGACGGGGTCTTGCTATTTGCCCAGGCTGGTCTTGAACTCCTGGGCTCAAGCAATCCTCCTGCCTTGGACTCCCAATGTTGGGGTTGCAGGTGTGAGCCACCACACCTGGCCCATATTATTATTTCTGAAGATCTTTTTTTATGTCAAAAAATAGTCCATTGTTATTTCAGTTTTAAAGCCACTTTAAAAACATGTGTATTGGTGCAAAAACTTTATTCTTTGATGATAGATTTCATTAAAACAGAAAAAATTATTATAATTTGATTGAATGAAGTGAATGGTTAATCTGGGTTATTCTGGTTTTGGTTGAATGGACATGGGACTCTGAAGGGGTCATACCCCAGTTCTAACACTGCTGGGTCCTCAGGAGACTCAGCTTCAGCACCTTGCTCCCCCTTGGCAGCAAACACCTCCCTCCCTGAGAGACTGACTGTGCTCAGTTCTGGTCAGGCCAGGCTGCACAGGCCTTTTGCTGGATGACCCGGTAGGCAGACTAAGTGTGTGCCTTTAGCGGCTCAGCAAAGCAGTGGTACTAAATAGATTTGGAGGAAAGGATGTTGATGTGTTTTTAAAAACGTGGAAGTAGTTGGCCGGGCGCAGTGGCTCACGCCTGTAATCCCAGCACTTTGGGAGGCCAAGGCAGGCGGATCACGAGGTCAGGAGATCAAGACCATCCTGGCTAACACGGTGAGACTCCCTCTCTCGGGAGGCTGAGGCAGGAGAATGGCGTGAACCTGGGAGATGGAGCTTGCAGTGAGCCAAGATCGGGCCACTGCACTCCAGCCTGGGCGACAGAGCGAGACTCCTTCTCAAAAAACAAACAAAAAAACCATGAAAAAACACAAAACAAAGCAAAACAAACAAAAAACAAGGAAGTAGTAGCTATGGGGAAATTTGAATTTATTGATTTTATTTTTATTTCTTGTTTGGAGGAGGGGAGTACTACAATCTTTTTAGTGCTTTTGGTTTTTATATAGGTCAATTCCCCTCTTTGACTCATCCCAACTTTTGGTGGGAGGGGGGCTTCAGTCACATCCTTGTCTTTTTAAGTAACCCCCTCCTCATATTGTCCCAAGGATTGGGAAGCAGGAAATTTATAATGCGTTTCTCTCTCTTTTCTCCAAATTCATTTTCTCTCCTGTGTTCCTTTGGGAGAAAAGGGAAATTAGTTCTGTCTCTTCACTCCTCTATATTACTCCATCTGGATGGACCCACACTGATAGCAGTGAACCTTGAACTTGGCAGTTTTGGAGCCAGAGTCTTTGCTCTCAGTGCAGTAAATTCATTTTTTTTTGTTTAGCTGCCAGATTTAGAGTCCAAACAGGAAAACAGAACTCACTCTGAGCATTTAAACCAGAAGGCATTTAATCCAGAGAATTAGCTGGCTGTGAATATGGTGGAAGAGCTGAGAAGCCTTTCAAGGGAAGGTGGGGCAATGCAGGGGAAGATTAGCAACCTTAGGAACTTTCTACCATCCCTAGGCTGCGGGAAGGAGGGGAAGTGCAAGGGTCAGGGTAACTTAGAAGCCAGAACTTTGGGGGCCTTTTTTTTTTTTTTTTTTTTTTTTTCAGACAAGGTCTGGCTCTGTCGCCCAAGTTGGAGTGCAGTGGCTCACTGCATCCTCCCACCTCACCCTCCCAAGTAGCTGGGACCACAAGCATGTGCCACCACTCCTGGCTAATTTTTGTCTTTTTTGTAGAGATGAGGTTTCACCATGATGCCCAGGCTGATCTTGGACTCCTGAGCTCAAGCGATCCACCCGCCTTGGCCTCCCAGAGTGCTGGGATTACAGACATGAGCCATTGTGCCTGACCGTGGAGAGGTTATTTTGAAAGAGACATCAGTGAGACTTTATGGAGATGTCTGACCCTGGAGGTCAAGATGTGGGGCATTCCCTATGTGTAACAGGGAAGCCCTTGGCACAGAGACTATGAAGGGTTTCTGTTGCATGCGTCTGAGGGGTGCAATAGGATCACAACCACACTCAGAAAAAATAGTGCCGGGGAAGACAGTGCAATTTATTCTGCCAGAGGGTACCACTCAGGCTGTCTCCAGGCTGAGAGAGACCCTAGAGTTACACTAGCACAGAGTTGGACCATGGTTGCCAGCAGAGTAAGCAGCAAACAGGGGCAAAGGAACATTGGCCTGCAGATCTTAAGAAGCTGGAGGAGCACTTGCTTAAGGGTTGCAACTTTTTCCTGCTGCTATGAAGTCCCCTTCCCCTGATATATCCAGATCCATCTCAGGTAGATAAGCAAGAGAGGGGTTGCTATCTGAGAGACTGAGCAATTTTTATTCAAGAGAGTCTGAGCAGTACCTAAAAAGACATTAACTGATCAGATAGGACTATGTTAAACTGGTTTGGGGCTTATGAGGGACAATGTAGGCAATTATGAAGATGCACAAGACCTTCATGTGAGTAGAGGGTGCCCTCAGCTCACCCACCACTTTCGATAAAGTGAGACAGGACTGAATGTGGAATGAGGTATGCCTGTTTACAGTGTCCAACGGGGACTGATTGGGTCCATTTGAGGTAAGTTAGGTAGCAAGCGGCCTAGCTGAGCAGGGAGCTAGGTGCAGTCAGCTGCAGGGGCACTGCGTGCCCATGTGTACCTGCCTCAGCACCACCAGTGTCACAGCCCTGGCTGCACCCATTGCCAAAGAAGAAAGAACCATGTGTTTGAAACACATCTACTGTACCTGGCTCTGTCAGACTTGGGAGGACAGGTTCTTGTCTTGTTGTCCTTGATGCTGTTTCCATCAGCATCCACCTGTTATCGCTCCTCACCCTAAGGAGCTCAACTCATCCTGATTTTGTCATTCGTTTTTTTTTTCTCATTCACTCATTCTGTTATTGAGTCTGTTATGCCATACACCGTGCTGGGCACTGAGGACACAGTATTTTGTAGGGGTAAGGGAATAAACACACACGAATACAATGAAGTTTGAACAATATTAAGCTTCAGAAATGTTACTGAGAAAATACAGAGTCTTATTAGAGTACACATTTTTGGGGGAACATAGTTTGTAAAGGAAGTAGGGAGGTTTGTGCTGTGACCTGAGAATGATTTTGAGGTAATCAGATGAAAAGTGCGAAGAAAGTTTCAGGCAGAGGGAACAACGTGTGCAAAGATGAGAGAGATTAAAGGAACGAAAGTTCAGTGTGTCTAGAGTATAGAGGGTGAGGAAGAGGGATGTGACGTGAGACGAGGCTGAAGAGAGGCAGGGACCTGACCATGGGGCACCTTGAAATTCAGGATCAGTTTATATTTCATCCTAAGCACAATGGGAAGCTATTCAAGGGTTTTATGCAGAGGAGTGACTTTACCAGCATTGCATTTAAAAAAAAAGAATTTAAAAAATTTTAATATAGTTCAAATCTGCATGTCTAGTTCATTTCAGCTCCTTCACTGCCAAGCCTGGGGGCAGGGACTGCTTCAGTTTCTCTGCCTAAGATTCTTACCAGCACTGCATTTTGAATGTTTTATAGTGTGGATTGGAGTGGATCAACACTAGATGCTGGGAGACAAGTTAAGGTATTGTTACTTTAGTCCAGATGAAGGATGATGGTGGTTTGAATTGCATAGGGTAGAGGTAGTAGAGAAGATAGATTTGGGGCATATTTTGGAGATATGTCCAGTAAGGGTTAGATGTGGAGAGTAGTGAGGGAGATGGAGAATTCAAGGATAATTGAGGTTTTTGGCTGAGCACCTATGTGGATGATAGTGTCCTTTGCTGAGTAGGAGAATACTGGGTGGGAATATATTTTGGAGGGAAATCATGTGTCTGGTTTGGATGTTGAGTTCGAAGTTCTTGCAAGACCTTCTATCTATCTATCTTCACTTGATAGATATCAAGTGAAGATATCCTGTGGACAATTAGATATATGATTTGAAAGCTGATAGAAATGGACTAGCGATTCATTCTTGGCATATAGAAATTGGTTATTGAAGCAGCGGGCATAGGTATTACCGTAGAGAGAGAGTTGAGTGGAAAAAAAATCTAGAATAGATCCCTGAGGATCATCAATCAACCCAGGGGCAGGTAGAGAAGGAAGAGTTGGTAAGAGACTGAGGAACAGCTGCCAGGTGGTTGGAAAAATCCTGGACAGTGTGGTGTCATGGAGGGTGTACCACTACAGTCAGCTGTAGGGGAGTGTCAGAGTGTTTGGCTGCACTCCCGGAGATGCTCAGGTTACTTATAATAATTGAATGAGTGGGTAGGCTACAGAGGATCAGAGGAGCACACCTGGAGCTCCCAGCCTCCCCTAAGCCTCTCCCTAATAAACACAGCAACCTTCTGCCTGTCAAATCAGAAGAAAACCTGAACTCCAGGAAGTAGCAGGGGTTCAGAGGAAAGAGCAGGTGCTCACACAGGTGTATTATACCTTCAAGGTAAACCTTTAACCTGGTGAGGTTTGGTAGGATCAGAGTGAATTTCAGTCTCTGGATCTGAAGCATCCCATTCATTTTATTGCCCTGTTATCACTTCCTAGAAGCTGACCTTACTTTTTTCTGTGTCTGTGCCTCTATCTTTGCCCCTCTGATTCTCTAGCCCAATTGATTCTCCTTGGCTCTTGATCTTGGTTTAGTTTGGCTAGCACTCCTTTTCTGAGGAGTAACTTCCATAACAAATATTTATAGTAACCCCTCTGCTTCGCTGGCAAGTCCCGGAACCTGTGTCCTTACGCACTGCCCTAAAAAGCAGTCACCCCAGAACACAGCCCAGCTTTATTGGCCTAGATACGATTAGATGCTTCCTTTACCCCTTCTGGAGGTGTTAGTGGTTCTGAGCCTTGGAAGTTCTGTTCTCCTTAACCATCTCCTTCTTGCCTGTTTTGCTTGTCTGAAACATATTTATTAACTAGATGTTAAGGTTAGTAGTTCTACCCTTCAGTTAAGATTGATGAAAAATTAGCCCAAAATTGCTGTCTTCTAATTCCAAAAATCTATAATCTCTATGTTCTATGAATTGGGTCTGAGGCTAGCTCTTAGCTTATTTCAGGACCTAAATTTAACATAGCCTGGGTTTAAGTGGTGGCTTGTAATTTATATGTAGGAGAAGCTTAAGGGGAGAAATCTAATTGGAAGAGAAGGGAGGCAGTTAGGTTTGCCTTAAAGCTGAGTACACGAGAGTAATCTGATCAGCTGGCTGGGACTGACTGCCAGAAAAATTAAAAAACAAAGAAGTGATTGATAAAAATGTGTACTTTGTTCATGTAAGTGAGTTTTAAAAAGGTAGACTCTAAGACCTTTTTTCTCTACCTTCCGTTGGCCAATTATTGCATTTACATAGTTTCTTCCTTCCTTCCCCAAACAAGGTATAACACCATTAACCTGAGAATTTTAAACACATGCTTTGCTCACTTTTTTTCTATTTATGTATTATTTTTATTTGATTTGCTTTTGGGGCAGGGGAGGCAGGAGTTGCCATTTGTGCCAACAACTCTTCCTCAAATCTTCCAAGCAGTCTTTTCCTTGGGGAGTTGTACTACAAAATTCTATTAATTACTGTTGTGCAATTTTGAGATACCTTACATATGTAGTGACAATGACACATATGCCCACACCCAGTGAAACAAGGTCATTTTCTACTGTCAGTTATATGCATCAAGGTGACAGGTGATGGCATGGTTATGGATGAACTCACCAAGGAAATGAGTGTGGAAAGAAGAATGCAGAAATCTGAGGACTAGAGCCTGGAGATTGGGAGCTTTGAGCTCAGAAGAAGAAGAGGATCTTCATCATGGGGAGACATCAGCTGGATATTGAGATGGAAGGATGACTACGAGTATGAGCTATTATAGAAACCATAGTAAGAGTTTTAAGTAGATGACAGTAACATCAAATGTGACTGATGTGTAACTGGAGGAACTTACTGTCATATGCAAACTAACAACTCCACTATATTCTTCTTCAGCTAGATCATTTGTAAACATTTTATACTAGACTACTCAATTCTATTCAACAAATTTTTTTGAGCTGCATACTAACTGTGGTGGGGTTGTATAAAACAGCTATAAAGTTGTGTTTTAAAGTGATATTTCGGCCGGGCGCAGTGGCTCAAGCCTGTAATCCCAGCACTTTGGGAGGCCGAGACGGGCGGATCACGAGGTCAGGAGATCGAGACCATCCTG
>NW_012114944.1:18944-20725 GCF_000951035.1 Colobus angolensis palliatus
GTCTCGATCTCCTGACCTCGTGATCCGCCCGTCTCGGCCTCCCAAAGTGCTGGGATTACAGGCTTGAGCCACCGCGCCCGGCTGGGGGCCTTTTTAAAGATGGGGTCTGTTGCCCAGGCTGGAGTGTAGTGTTGTGATCATGGCTCATTGCAGCCCCAATCTCTTGGGCACAAGTGATCCTCCTGCCTCAGCCTCCCGAGTATCTGGGACTGCAGGCATGTGCCACCACATTTGGCTAATTAAAAAAAAAATTGTTTTAGAGACAGGGTCTCCCTATGTTGCACAGGCTGTTCTCAAACTCCTGGGCTCAAGTGATCCTCCTGCCTCAGCCTTCCAATGCCTTGGGATTACAGGCATGAACCACCGTGCCCAAGAAAGATAGCATTTTGACATCTGCCAAACAACAGTTTGGCATGGACTGTCAGCAAACAGTGGTTTGTGATAACTGTCTTGTTAAATAAAAAGAGAGTTGTTCTTTTCCTCCCTTCCCTCGTCTTAGTTCCCAACCACCAAGGAGCTAAAACCCTTCAGGAGAACCTTCTAGAGAACTAGAAGAGGAGGAGCTGAATCAATAGAAGGGATCATATTCTCCTCTCCACCACAGGTTCCTTAAGCCATGGCTTAAGATGAGTTCTGCATTAGACCTGAGACTGGAGTTTTAAGCCATATTGGACTGAGTTTTTCAATAACCAAAAGGGAGCAGAGTGTTATGGACTCTGACCATGATGTTGTGAAGAGGTACAAAAGAGACCTTTGTCATGGCACAGATGAAGACTGTGATGAGTGGCAGGTTATGTTTATACCTGACCAAGCTCAATGCTCAACAGATAAGTTCAATTTATCCATCACTAAATCTATCCCTGAATCCATTGTCCCACCTTTCCCTGAAGTCTCAGAGGAATTTCTTTTTCTTTTAAAGTGAATTCCTGGCTGGGCACAGTGGCTCACACCTGAGATCCCAGCACTTTGGGAGGCTGAGGAGGTTGGATCACTTGAGCTCAGGAGTTCAGGATCAGCCTGGGCAACATGGTGAAACTCCATCTCTACCAAAAATACAAAATACAAAAAAAAAAAAAAAAAGCAACCAGGTGTGGTAGTGTGTGTCTGTGGTCCCAGCTACTTGGGAAGCTGAAGTGGGAGGATTGCTTGAGTCTCGGGGGATGGAGGTTGCAGTGAGCTGATATGGCACCACTGCACTCCAGCCTGGGTGACAGAGTGAGACTCCATCTCAAAATACAAATAAAAAAATAAAAATAAAGTGAATCCCTTCATCCATACTCATATATCCATTAAGAAAACATTTATTTGAATTCTAAAATGTGTTGCCAATGTGAGGTACAAAGATTAAGGACAATAAAATTCCTTCTCATGGAATGCACAATCTAATGGGGTAGAAAGTACCTACTTTAAAACCAATGTATTAAATTAAATTGAAAAGTGGCCTGACTAAACCTCAAAGAAGAGTAATTAGAACGCAAGGGAAGAGAAAACATTTCAGGCTGACAGAAAACCCATGGGCATGGAATAACGTGGCCCACTTAGAGGATTATAGATAGTTCTATATGTTTAGAAGGCGTATGTGGCTGCAGAGGAGGCTGGAGAGGAAGATGGAGCCAGGACCACCTGGTGGGCTGAGATTCTTATTCTCCACCCTGCAGGCTAGTGGCTCTGAACAGCAGTAGTACTTTTCCTGGAGGGGCACTTTGGCAGGTGGTGGGTGTGCAGGAGGTAGTGGGGGCAGGGGGGAGGAGGGAGGAGTTGCATTGGGAGTTATACCTGAT
>NW_012114944.1:20905-31537 GCF_000951035.1 Colobus angolensis palliatus
AGGAAGGGGGCATTTTCTTGGTTGCTATAGTGATGAGAGTGGGTGCTACTGGCATTGTAGTAGTTGGAGGCCACAAACGTTAGACTCTGCAATGTGAGGACAGTTCCACATAATTAAGAATGTATTCCATGAGAGAAGAAATTTTACCTTGTTTTGGTTGTTAATCCTTGTACCTTAACAGTGGCAATACCTTTTAGGTGTCAAATAAATGTCCTGCATTCGGCATGATTTAGATATCCTGAGTTCTGCACAGTCTTCAAATATTGCACCAAACAGTTGTGTAGGGTGTTATATATAAATACATCTGGTCTGTTATTGCTTATCCTAACACTGGTGTTTAATGCCGTATCTTTCTTTATGGAGTGGCTTCTGATATCTTAAATCAAAATTTATTCATTCCTTGTAATTAGATGATGGAAGCATCTAATTACAATTGAGTGCCTCCTTTGGTGTTCTATCACAGTTATATGCAACCATTTACATATTGAAATACATATTTTAAAAAATAAGTTATTGTCTTTTATTTCTCGTTTTATTTTTTTTTTAAATAGAGTCTCACTCTGTCGCCCAGGCTGGAGTAGAGTGGCGTGATCTCGGCTCACTGCAACCTCCACCTCCCAGGTTCAAGGGATTCTTGCGCCTCAGCCTTCCAAGTAGCTGAGATTACAGGCGTCTGCCACCATGCCTGGCTATTATTTCTCTTCTATATTACAGTTAGGACATTTTATTGATGTTTTGAAATTATGTGTAGAGATAGGTTGTATTATCTATGCATTTTATTTTAAGTTAGTAAAGGTGCCGTTAGAAAATAATTATTAGAAGGAAGGTTTAGGTTTGGTAGCATCAAGAGTCATTGTTTAGTCACTGATTTTCAAAGTGTTATTTTGAGCTGCAGAGCTCAAACATTTTTGTTCATGAGCTCCTTAAAATAATAACCTACTCACACAATTTTAATTGAAATCTAACTTTATTATTACAAGATTTTTTGTTTTTGTTTTTGTTTTTCGAGACAGAGTCTCTCTTTGTTGCCCAGGCTGGAGTGCAGTGGCGCGACCTCGGCTCACTGCAATTTCCGCCTCCTGGAATCAAGTGATTCTCCTGCTTCGGCCTCCCAAGTAGCTGGGATCACAGCTATGTGCCACCACGCCTGGGTACTTTTTGTATTTTTAGTAGAAATGGGGTTTCTGCGTGTTGGTCAGGCTGGTCTCAAACTCCTGACCTCAGGTGATCCACCCTCCTCAGCCTCCCAAAGTGCTGGAATTACAGGTGTGAGCCACCGTGCCAGGCCAGATAAAGTAGACTTTTAACTATTTTATTGAATAAAGTACACCAACTATGAAATAAGTTTTTTTTTTTTTTTTTTTTTGAGATGGAGTTTTTCTCTTGTTGCCCAGGCTAGAGTGCAATGGTGGATCTCGGCTCAATGCAACCTCCCCCTCCCAGGTTCAAGTGATTCTTGTGTCTCACCTCCCGAGTAGCTGTGATTACAGGCATGCGCCACCATGCCTGGCTAATTTTTGTATTATTAGTAGAGACGGGGTTTCTCCATGTTGGTCAGGCTGGTCTTGAACTCCTGACCTCAGGTAATCCACCCACCTCAGCCTCCCAAAATGCTGGAATTACAGGTGTGAGCCACCACGCCTGGCTAGTTACTTAATTTTGTTTTGAGACAGAGTCTCACTCTGTCCCCCAGGCTGGAGTACAGTGGTGCAATCTTGGCTCACTGCAAGCTCCACCTTCCGGATTCACACCATTCTCCTGCCTCAGCCTCACGAGTAGCTGGGACTACAGGTGCCCGCCACCATGCTCGGCTAATTTTCTGTATTTTTAGTAGAGACGGGGTTTCACCATGTTAGCCGGATGGTCTTGATCTCCTGACCTCATGACCCACTGGCCTCAGCCTCCCAAAGTGCTGGAATTACAGGTGTGAGCCACTGCGCCCAGCCCTTAATTTTTTTATTCATGGATTTTATTCAACGTAGCTGAAGTATTTTTGTGGCTTGTAAAACTTTTCAGTTTAATTTTCTCTTTTTATTTTAATTGACAATAATTATACATACTTATGAAATACAATGTGATGTTTTGATACATGTATAGTGTGTAAAAAATTTATCATTTCTTTGTGGTAGGAACATTCAAAATCCTCTCTTGTAGCTATTTTGAAAAATACAATAATATTGTTAACCAAAGTCACCCTACTGTGCAATGGAACACTGGAACTTACTCCCCCTGTCTATCTGTAACTTTGTACTACTTGGCCCACCGCACCCCATCTACCCCTCCTACCTATGCTTCCAAACCTCTGATAACAATTATTCTACTCTTTACTTCTAAGAGATCAGGTTTTTTGTTTTTTTGATTCCACATATGAGTGAGATCCTGTGGTATTTGTCTTTCTGGCTTATTTTACTTAACTTAATGTCCTCCAGGCTCATCTATACTGCTGCAAATGACAGGAATTCATTCTTTTTTATGGCTGAATAGTATTCCATTGTGTAAATATACCACATTATCTTTATCCATTCATCTGTTGATGGACACTTGGGTTGATACCATATAGAGCTGCAATTAACATGGGAGTGCAGACATTTCTTCAGCGTACTATTTCCTTTGCATAAATACCCACTAGTGGGATTACTGGATAATATGGTAGTTCTGTTTTTAATTTTTTGAGAAAACTCTATACTGTTTTTCATTATGACTATACTAATTTATGTTCCCACTAGTAGAAAGGTTCTCCTTTCTCCACATCCTCATGAGCATTTGTTACTTTTTGTCTTTTTGATAAGAGCCATTCCAACTGGGATGAGATGATATCTAATTGAGGTTTTGATTTGTATTTCCCTGATGATTAGTGATATTGAGCATTTTTTCATATACCTGTTGGCCATTTGTATGTGTTCTTTTGAGAAATGTCTATTTTGCCCATTTTAAAAATCATATTATTTGGGATATTTTTTCGGCTATTGAGTTTTTGAGTTCCTTATATAGTCTAGGTATTAACCGTTTAGATGTATAATTTGCAAACATTGTCTTCCATTCTGTAGCTTGCCTCTTCATTTTGTTGACCATTTCCTTTGCTGTGAAGAAGCTTTTTAATATGATGCAATCCAGTCTCGTTTGTCATTTTTGCTTTGGTTGCCTGTGCCTTTGAAATCTTATCCAAAAAATCCTTGCCCAGTCCAATGTCATGAAGGGTTTTTCCTGAAATTTTTTCTAGTGCTTTCATGGTTTTCAGTCCTTATATTTAAGTCTTTAATCCATTTTGAGTTGACTTTTGTAAGTGGTGAGAGATAGGGATGTTTATATATTTATTTATTTAGAGACAGAGTTTTGCTCTTGTCACCCAGGCTGGAGTGCAATGGCACTATTTCGGCTCACTGCAACCTCCGCCTCTTGGGTTCAAGTGATTCTCCTTCTCCCTCAGCCTCCCAAGTAGCTGGGATTACAGGTGCCTGTCACCACACCTGGGTAATTTTTGTATTTTTAGTAGAGACGGGGTTTCACCATATTGGCCAGGCTGGTCTCTTGGCCAGGCTGGTCTTGAACTCCTGATCTTGTGATCTGTCCGCCTCAGCCTCCCAAAGTGCTGGGATTACAGGTGTGAGCCACGTGCCCTGCCCTGTCTCTCTATATTTTTAAAACAGAAGACAGGGTCTCACTATGTTGCCCAGGCTAAACTTGAACTCCTAGTCTCATGAGATCCTCCTGCCTTAGCCTCCTGAGTAGCTGAAACTACAGGCACACACCACCCTGCTCAGTTGAAAACACCCCATTTTAATGCCAAGCTTTACTCTTCACAGAACGTGGATATGGGGGGGAAAGACCGGAAGCCCCATTCATTGAAGGCACTTTGATTCATCTTCACAAATTTCCCTAGACCAATACTTGATATATATATCCTTTTTCTTGGTGCTCCAAAAGTTTTTACACCCTAGAATAATTCATCATAATAAAATTTGGCTTGGGGGAGGGACATGCCTTTCTGTTGTAAACTGGGAGGGTTGTTGTCAGCACAACTGTTGTGAGCACAGGTCATTCTCAGGCAGATCGGTTTTGGGACTGAGTACATAAGGAAGCTCAGGGTCTGGAGATGGATTCCCTTAAAGCCATCTGCACAAACATAGTCCCTGGAAAGCCTTTTTGTGCTACCACTGTTTGAAGGCTGCTGCCCAGAGGTTCCCTGAAGGTGCCTCAGGGGTTCTGTTTGAGAATGAGGTGAAGGCGAAGGGTTTCTGGGCCCACCCCCACTGTTTCATCTGGAGCAGCTGGGCCTTTTTTTTTTTTTTTTTCTGTTTTACGTGTACGTTTTCATCTGAAGGAATGGTTTTGCTGCTAAAAATAACAGTGTGAAAAACATAGCCTCCAAGGGGGACCATTTAAAAATTTTAAGCAGTGACATGACATAATTAGGTTTTTGTTTCAAAAGGTCGCTTTGGCACCTGAACATGTCGTGGAGGCTGGACTGGAGGGAAGTGAGACTGGAGAGACCCAGAGAGAACACAGAGTAAGAACTGGCCACTCTGGGCTCCATCCCAGGGCCAGCATCCACTTTAGATGGAGCCAGGGTTCATGGCTTGCCAGTCTCCACTCAGCTCCTTCTCCCATTTGCATTTCCTGCCTGGCCTATGACCACCTTTGCCTTTGCGACTCCTGCCTTTGACTGTTTTTCGTCTTGGATATCCAGTTGGCCACCTAATCCTGTTGTTTCTTTCCTCAAATTACCTTAGATTTGTTCCTCTCTCCATTACTATCGCATCATCCTAGATTAGGCACTTAGCATTTCAGGCTTGGGTTTCTCCAGGAACCTCTTCACGGTTCTTGCTTTCAGTCTGTCTGCCCACCAATCTTACATCACCACTGCTTAGCTTCTCTTTGTTCTTCATGACATATTGCAGTACAGTTTTGTCCATTTTTGCTTCGGATTTCTCCTCTTCTTCCCAGTCTTTGGCTTCCATAGAAAATTCTAAGCAGAGCAGATAAAATAGTGACTAGTGCATTTCCAGTCTCTAGAAGCAGTGACAACCATGTTTCCTTTGCCTCTTTTTATGCCAGATATTTGTAGAGTTAGCAGGCTTAAAAGGCAAGGGGATACCTTTCCCTCTTGCCACTTGCCTCTTACCACTTTTTCCTCAGTGAAAGATTTTGTGAAGAAGTGGAATTTCTTTTTCTTTTCTTTTCTTTTTTTTTTTTTTTTAGACGGAGTCTGGCTCTGTCGCCCAGGCTGTAGTGCAGTGGCCGGATCTCAGCTCACTGCAAGCTCTGCCTCCCAGGTTTACGCCATTCTCCTGCCTCAGCCTCCCGAGTAGCTGGGACTACAGGCGCCGGCCACCTTGCCCGGCTAGTTTTTTGTATTTTTTAGTAGAGATGGGGTTTCACCGTGTTAGCCAGGATAGTCTCGATCTCCTGACCTCGTGATCCGCCTGTCTCGGCCTCCCAAAGTGCTGGGATTACAGGCTTGAGCCACCGCGCCCGGCGAAGAAGTGGAATTTCAAATTGAGTGGGGAGGAGATTATTTCAGAGAATATTATATTTGAGACTTTATGCTATCGGACGCTCCCAAGGGGTGGTAAATAACTACTGGGGTTGGTAATAATGACAAAGGGTGGGATAGGAAAATAGGGAAACAATCTATATACCTAGGAAGATGGGCCAAGTGTGAGACGGCAGAGAAGACCACCAGGGCCTTCCTGGAGACTCACAGAGGTGCCGGTCCAGGCCCAGATGGAGCAGACAGGTGAAATATGGTTCACCTGGCGCTTGAATCATCAAGAAAATAAATGTATGTGGTTGCTTCTCCTGACAATTCTTAAATTCCTCTCTAAGGAATCATTGGCTGTCTATGAAACGATTTCCATGGGAAAATGACTTGTTTGGACTGTATTTTCACAAAGCTGATATTTCTGGCCCTTAGAATATGATACCTGTTTGTCTTTTAAAACATATATCTATTCAGGTAAGTTGGAAGCTGGGATCTGATTTGAAAACATTTTGAACTTACAAAGATGTGTATGAATTCAAAGTAAAAACCCTTCACCCTTTAAACAATCACAGCAGTGCCATCCCCCTGCTTTTTTTTTTTTTTTTTTTTGAGACAGAGACTTGCTCTGTCCCCCAGGCTGGAGTGCAGAGGTGTGATCTCAGCTCACTGCAACCTCCACCTCCCGAGTTCAAGCGATTCTCCTGCCTCAGCCTCCTGAGTAGCTGGGATTACAGGTGCATGCCACCACGCCTGGATTTTGTACTTTTAAGTAGAGATGGGGTTTTGCCATGTTGGCCAGGCTGATCTTGAACTCCTGACCTCAGGTGATCTGCCTGCCTTGGCCTCTCAAAGTGCTGGGATTACAGGCATGAACCACCACACCTGGCCCATAGCAGCCCTTTGAGGCTGTTGAATATCTGTGAGAAGATGAACTGGATCTTAGATCTCCAACCATACTGTGCACTGCTGCGTGGCTGGGAGGGAAATAGGAGTTGGAGGGGAACTAGAGGTTTGACCTGATTTCAGGATTCTGTCTCTCCCTTATGGGGCTAAAGTAAAGAATGCAGAATTTGAATAAGTCTGTATTTGCTTTCTATATACTTTAGTATATTTCTTTTTCTACATTACTTTCTCCTTTTCCTATTGAGATGTGTTGTGAAGTGTATCTTTCCTGCCTTATTTGATCTACCTTTCCATGGCTGTTCTCTGCCCTCTGTTGGCAGGTTCTCTTGGACCTGTCTGTCTGTGTGCAGGGGACAACTGCATGGAGTCAAAGCCCATTTCTGCTAGTCAGGTCAGCAGAGAGAAGCCTGGAAGATATTTTGTTTTCTGGATTTCTGTAGGCCTAGGAGGCATGATCTGGTGTAGAATAAACCTGAGGATCCAGATTCAGCTGCACAAATAGGTCAGTTATAAAACGTTTAATGCTGTCAGTTTGGGGCATCAGAGCCTGTCATGAAGATTAGCATGAGCCTGAACCCCATGGTGGTTGCAGAGCTCAGCTGGGGTCTTAAGGCACCTTTGGCCTGAGTGAAACCAGGATTAGGATTTCTTTTGAAGAAGGAACAGGGCAGCTTGGAAACCATAGGAGATTCTAGCAGCTGGCCAATTTGATGCTCTGCAGTTTAGTTCTGCATCAGAAATAAGGTGTTTGGGGCTGGGCATAGTGGCTTATGCTTGTAATCCCAGCACTTTGGGAATCTGAGGCGAGTGGATCACTTGAGGTCAGGAGTTCGAGACCAGCTGGCCAACATGGTGAAACACTGTCTCTAATAAAAACAAAAAGTAGCCAGGCGTGGTGGCGGGTGCCTGTAATTCCAGCTACTTGGGAGACTGAGGCAGGAGAATCACTTGAACCTGGGAGGTGGAGATTGCAGTGAGCCAAGATTGTGCCACTGCATTCCAGCCTGGGTAACAGAGTGAGACTCCATCTCAAAAAAAAGAAAAAAAAAGAAAAAAAGAGATAAGGTGTTGACTGACCCTATCCAGAAGAAATTATAGCTGGTATCTGTCTGTGAAGTAGAAGAAGGCCATGACAGTGCTACAAAGAGAAAATTGGACCCTAGCTGGTTGCTGCTTAGGCCAGTAGAATCTAGATTTCCCAGGTTTTCTATGTATTGCAGCAGGGTCACCAAATACAGCCAAAATATTATTGTCCATATCAATGAGAGCAGTGATAGCTTGGATAGTGGGATATATACATAACCGAAGTTCTCATTTATCTAATATTTTCAGCTTCCCCTCAAACATGAAAAAATAAATACCAAAAGCCTTTCACTGTATGTTAATAAAAAACTTCATTAGGTGATTTATCTTTTATCTCCCCACTCCTTCCCACTTCCCTTTTGTCTTTTAAAATTGATTTTTTAGTTTTTACTTGTGTTTTCTTTTTCTTTTTTTCTTTCTTTTTTGAGGTGGAGTCTTGCTCCGTTGCACAGTGGTGTGATCTCTGCTCATTGCAACCTCTGCCTCCTGGATTCAAGCAATTCTCCTGCCCCAGCCTTCCAAGTAGCTGGGATTACAGGTGCCCACCACCGTGCCCAGCTAATTTTTCTATTTTTAGTAGAGACGAGGTTTCACCTTATTGGCCAGGCTAGTCTTGAACTCCTGACCTCAAACGATCCTCCCACCTTGGCCTCCCAAAATGCTGGGATTATAGGTGTGAGCCACTGCACCAGGCTCCTTCCACTTCCTTTTTTTTTTTTGAGACAGGATCTTGCTGTCACCCAGGCTGCCTCTATCCTCTGGGCTCAAGCGATCACCCCACTTCAGCCTCCCAAGTAGCTGGGACCACAGATTCGTGCCACAGTATCCGATTGATTTGTTTGGTTTTTAATAGAGATTATAGGCATTACAGGCAAGAGCCACTGCACCTGGCCCCTTCCTACTTTCTATTTAAGTGGCCAATTGGAAGGAAGAGGGAAAGGCAAAATGCTCGAATGTTTAATCCCTAACATAATGAATTGTCCTTAATGTTCAGAATAATGACATATCATGCACTTGTACTTGCTTAGGAGTCTGGGTGACAGTGGTAGTGGTGGCTGATCCTCACTGAGGGCTGCAGGTGTTCCAGAGAGACTCACCTGGGTATTTGGTAGCTATTATACTGTAAGCACAGCTTTCTGTGGTAAGTTCCATGAGTCAGCAAAATATCTGTAAAGAGCCTCTCCTTGGAGACCATGAAACCTGCATTTTAGTCTCTCTTTTTTTTATTTTTTTATTTTTTTATTTTTATTTTTTGAGACAGAGTCTCGCTCTGTCGCCCAGGCTGGAGTGCAGTGGCCGGATCTCAGCTCACTGCAAGCTCCGCCTCCTGGGTTTATGCCATTCTCCTGCCTCAGCCTCCCGAGTAGCTGGGACTACAGGCGCCAGCCACCTCGCCCGGCTAGCTTTTTGTATTTTTTAGTAGAGACGGGGTTTCACTGTGTTAGCCAGGATGGTCTCGAACTCCTGACCTCGTGATCCGCCCTTCTCGGCCTCCCAAAGTGCTGGGATTACAGGCTTGAGCCACCGCGCCCGGCCTTAGTCTCTCTTTTGCAACTAAAAAGCCATGTGGGATTGGGGGAGAGGAGCAAGTAAGGACACTGCGACTTTCCTCTCTGGGATTTGGTTTTCAATTATCTTTAAATGAGAGGGCTAAACAATATATTTATATGATTCCTTCTAGCCCTGCCATTCTGTAATTCTTTCAGGAATTTTGTCATTTTGGGTTTGCTTGTCTCATGAAACAGTGAGTAGTTGGTTAAAAATCAATTATTCTATTTGGTTGACTTGGTCTAAACTATTTCTCATGTTGTCTCGTCATTCTTTTGACTGTTCCTTTTTTTTTGCCTTGGCCATATAGGACAAATTCCTTTTCACTACAGTATTGGGAGCCTGGAACTAGAGTTACCACCCCTCTGCGTTAGAAAAGGAGCTGTCCCGAGGCTTCCATCTCTACGGGGCTTGAGGCAAGAACATTGTCAGGGGCGGCCTGCTCTTGGCCTCTGTGCCCCAGGGATTGCAAATGTATGTTCCTCAAAGGTAAGGGCTGTTCGGCTTTCTTTGTATTCACAGCTACAGCTTGTGCTAGGCAGCCCCTGTTCAATAAATACCGTGCCTAAGGATAAAGTAGCATTGTTCTTAATTTCCCCCCCAAACCACTAGGTGTCGCCTTCATCTCAGGGAAACCATGCCCGTCCTCGCCCTATACACTCCCACCCCACTCCAGGGCTCCAGGAGCGCTCTTGGTGATTTCTGGAGAAATCACTTGAAGGGGAAGAGAAACCGTGGCTCTCAGCGCGGGCAGAGAATGGGCTTATGTGCATGTCCTTTATGACAGTTGGAGAAAAATCCCCAAGGTCCCATAGCAGTCCCTCTCAGCCACCATGAGATCATCCCTCACAAGCTGTTCTTGGGGTCAGATTGGCACTCCAGATATGGGGGCCCCGGGGAGAGCTTCCTAAGGCTGGAAGCCTGGGAGCAAGGTGGAACGCCAGGAGAGGGTGGATGGGCTTCCACTGCGGGGGGTGTCCCGCCCGTCCGTTACAGGCTTTCCCCAGGCGCCAGCCTGCACTGTGCAGGAGACAAAAGAAAATCGAGGCCCTGACTGAGCAGATGGTGTGGAGGAAGCCGGGCGGGCTGCGGTGGGCCTCTGAGGACACGGGGAGGGCGGGGGGGGGGCATGGAGACAGCGGGGGGCCTAGGGTTCAGTCCCAAGCAAGAAGGAGCCTCGTGGACTTTCTAAGGACTGGTGGGAAGTGTAGCGCAGGGGCCCCTGGCTGCTGGAGGGGCCCGTCCAGGGAGCGGGCATGGTCCCCGGTGGAGTAAGCTGCACTGCCGTCGGGAGGGCGCTATGGTTTGCTAGGTGGGGGGGCTGGTGAGGACACCACACGTCTGAGGATCCTCGACAGCTTCCTGGAGACTGGAGCCACTGAGGGACTCAGGGAGTTCACAGGGGAGACCCAAGAAGAGCTGGCTAAGCGAGGGGGAGAGGACAAACCCTGGGGTCGCCGGCGTGTGTGAGATGGAAGGAGAGGTGGCGGGGGGACCAGGGGCGTGGGGGAGACCGGGGTAGGCCCTGAGAGTGAGGGAGCGCCCGGGAATCCTGCTGGTCGGCGAGGCCTTGGTGCGGAGCCCCCAAGTGCTCACTGGGGTGGGTTTGGGACCTG
>NW_012114944.1:31817-38372 GCF_000951035.1 Colobus angolensis palliatus
GCGCCGGCCGCCGGGGCCCAGGAGAAGCGGAGCAGAGAGGAGCGGGGACACGGGCGGGGCCGCCGTAGCTCCGGATGGGACCAGCGCCCGGGCCCGTTAGTCCAAGCAGGAGCTTCGGAAGAAGCCTTCACAGGGAGATTTACCCCTGCCTTCCCCTGCCCTCCGGCCCAGGCCTCGCTTCGCTCCCCGCCTGCCCATGATCCCAGTCCGTCCTTCCGCGGCGCGGGCACCCTCCCACCTTACCCCCTTGGTCCTATGTGTCGCAGCGCCCTCCTGCCCTCCCGGCCCTTTCAGCTGTGAGGTTCCCCCAGGCCGTTTCTTTGTACCACCCGCCCCCCACCCCCACCGCATCCCAGTCCCAGATCCCCTTTTCCTTCTCAGCTTTGGATTCATCAGGCTACTTCACCTCTCACTGTCCCCATCCCGGCCGCAGGACTCCTCGGTGCCTCCCTCCCCCTGCCACCCCGCTCTCAGTCCTCAGTCCTTGCCTTAGGCTGGTAGCCCACTCCTTGCCCGCCCCCCGCCTTCCTCCCATTTCCCTGTCCTCTCCCTGGCCCCCAGCACCTTCTGCATCCCAGCCTACCTAGCCTACTCCTCCTTCTCTTCCTGGCCTTCTTCCCCAGGCTCCAGGCTGGGGGGTGTTCGTGTCTCCCCTGTAGGCCAGAGCAGCCCCAAGTTCTGGGGGCGGTGGGGGTGCTGCTTTATCCCCATGGCGCTGCCATCACTCCTGCTGTTGGTGGCAGCCCTGGCAGGTGGGGTGCGTCCTCCCGGGGCGCGGAACCTGACGCTGGCGGTGGTGCTGCCAGAACACAACCTGAGCTATGCCTGGGCCTGGCCACGGGTGGGACCCGCTGTGGCACTAGCTGTGGAGGCGCTGGGCCGGGCACTGCCCGTGGACCTGCGGTTTGTCAGCTCCGAACTGGAAGGCGCCTGCTCTGAGTACCTGGCACCACTGAGCGCTGTGGACCTCAAGCTGTACCATGACCCCGACCTGCTGTTAGGCCCCGGTTGCGTGTACCCTGCTGCCTCTGTGGCCCGCTTTGCCTCCCATTGGCGCCTTCCCCTGCTGACTGCGGGTGCTGTGGCCTCTGGTTTTTCCGCTAAGAATGACCATTATCGTACCCTGGTTCGCACTGGCCCCTCTGCTCCCAAGCTGGGTGAGTTTGTGGTGACACTACACGGGCACTTCAATTGGACTGCCCGTGCTGCCTTGCTGTACCTGGATGCTCGCACAGATGACCGGCCTCACTACTTCACCATCGAGGGCGTCTTTGAGGCCCTGCAGGGCAGCAACCTCAGTGTGCAGCACCAGGTGTATGCCCGAGAGCCAGGGGGCCCTGAGCAGGCCACCCACTTCATCCGGGCCAACGGGCGCAGTGAGTGTGGCCCGGGCTATTTTAGGGTCAGGGGAGGAGGGTTGCTGTGTCCCTAAAGCTCAGCACTGGGGAACTGTAGATGGAGATAGGCATTGAGCAGCTGTATGTGGTGGTTGGGATCAAGAAGCACACGTGGACAGAGCACCTGTGAGAGGGCCAAGGCTTCATGATGGGAGCTTGTGGACACCCTAGGCAGATGCAAACAAGGCAAAAGAGAGCATGAGGGGTGAAGCTTGTATCAAGGTGGAATGTGAAAATGAGGGGATATTGAGTTTCAGGAGCAATGTATGTGCCCTAGAGTAGTGAATGTGATTGATGGCCACTCTGAAATGTGCCCTGTCTGTGATCAGAGCTACCACCCAGACTGGGTGCCAAGACCCCTTGGTGGTGTAAAAATAGTGAGGGCTCCATGAACGGGCTCAAGGCTCAGCAGATCTGGGAAAGACAGGTAAAGCTCATACTGAGAACTCTGTGCTGTCAGTGCCTTTGAGCCCAGGGAAGGGCAGGGAAGAGTCAGGGAGTGAGGCAGGTTGGGTGGGGAGCAGCAAGGGAAGCTCTGGGAAAGGGAGGGGCTTGAGAGTGACAGCTCCTCTGGGGTCTGGACAGGCTCTGACTTCTGCCAGATGGTCCATGTGGTCCCAGGGTACTTATGGTGGACTCCAAGGGGTGCGGGCTGTGGAGCATCTGCTTTGGGGTTGATAGGTTAGGGCACTTTCTTTCTTGCTGAAGAGGGACATCCTAGTGATTCAGAGAGGGGGCTGTGTGGGGGACCTGGATACCTTCTCAGGGTGCTCCTCTGTCATGTACCTGCTCCCAGTTGTGTATATCTGCGGCCCTCTGGAGATGCTGCATGAGATCCTGCTTCAGGCCCAGAGGGAGAATCTGACCAATGGGGATTATGTCTTCTTTTACCTGGATGTCTTTGGGGAGAGTCTCCGTGCAGGCCCCACACGTGCTACAGGCCGGCCCTGGCAGGACAATCGCACCCGGGAACAGGCCCAGGCCCTCAGAGAGGCCTTTCAGGTATCATTTGAGCCAAATCTGAAGGAGGAGGGGGAAGAGGTGCTTCGTTGGAAATTCCCTATCTCTCACAAGACCCCGCAGAAACCCTACGAACCAGGGAGGAATTGTGAGCCACAGGAGTAAAATGAACAGAAGTGTTCTGAGTCTAGTGTCACCCTTTCTTACTTCTCTACTTTTGTGACTCTTAGTGTGCTTGCTGCCAAGACTGACTTTGGCTGCCTCCAAAATCCTAAAACACTGACTTTCCTAAGTGCCAGTAGTAGGCTCTATTGTGGGGGAGAAAAGTTCAGGAAAAGATTTGATCCTGCCCTTGGGTGGGCTTCCACTCTTTATGGAGAGGTGCGGCATCGTTCTGGTACAGTTAGACAAAGTTTGAGAAAGGATATGATTATGTGTCCTGGAACAGACACTAAGAACTTTAGTGGCTCAGAAGAGGAAGAGTCAATGTGGGCTGTGTTTAGGGAAGGCTTTTATACAGGAAGTGAGACCCTATTGTGACTTTAATGATAGATGTCATATTCATAGTTAGAGTAGGAGAGGAGACCCAGGCATCCTGAGCAAAGAGAAAAAGATAGGAATGGGCGTGTTTGAGAGACCAAGAAGATACTGACCTGACAAGAATGAGGGGTTCACTTAAAGAAGATACAGGAAATAAAGTTGCAAAGCTATAATCAGATTAAGGAGAGCCCTAAGTCTTAATGCACTAGGACTTGAATTTGGGGTCCTTGACTTTTTTTTTTTTTTTTGGTGGAGATAAATATACAGTAGTGACAGAATTCAGGATTAGAAGAGAGGGAGGCCTGGGGCAGTGAGACCAACTGTAACAGGTTAGAAGGGGGTGAGGTGATATGCTTGAACTAGTGTGATGATAGCAGGAATGGAAAGAAACACATTTCAGATTTCAGAAAATTTGTGGGGAATGTTGGCATGACTCTGTTCATTTCACTCCTGCTCAAAACTTTCAGTGACTTGCGTTTTAGAGAATAAAATCCCGACTCCTTACTGTGACATTTAAGACCTTCTGCAGTCTGTTCTCAAATCACTTTTTCAGTTTTACCTCCTGGTACCCTCATGCTGAGAACTGCAGCCCACCAGGCCTCTCTGAGTTCCCCCAACCCCAGAGCCTTCCTGCCCCTATGCCTTTATGTTCTTTTTCCTTTTGTCTGGAATGCTCTTCCTTCCCTCATATAAGTGTTTCCCATGTATTTATCCATATCCCTCCTTTTTACCAAGAAGGATTGGAGGTGGCTTATGGGATAACCTTAAGGTCCTTTAAACTCTGGGATTATTTGGTTCTAAGCAGCTGTGTATAAGGGCTGGACCTGGGTGGCCATTCTTCTCCAGTGAGTAAGGTTTTATGTGGCTGTGATTATATATTTGGTTGCGACTGACGAGTGTGTGTCTGACTGTGAATGACATAGCTGTTTACATGCCTAAGAATGAGTCTGTCACTGTCACACTTGAATATGGGCAGTGGCAGGACAGGTTTTGTTTATGCTATAATGTTTTCCTAAAACAATCTTCTCGCCGGGCGCGGTGGCTCAAGCCTGTAATCCCAGCACTTTGGGAGGCCGAGGCGGGCGGATCACAAGGTCAGGAGATCGAGACCACGGTGAAACCCCGTCTCTACTAAAAATACAAAAAATTAGCTGGGCGCGGTTGCGGATGCCTGTAGTCCCAGCTACTCGGGAGGCTGAGGCAGGAGAATGGCGGGAACCCGGGAGGCGGAGCTTGTAGTGAGCCGAGATCGCGCCACTGCACTCCAGCCAGGGAGACAGAGCGAGACTCAGTCTCAAAAAAAAAAAAACAAAAAAAAACAATCTTCTCATATTTGTCTGGGTAATGCTTCCATATTCTTTAAGACTCATACCAGTTATTTTCCCTTCTAGGAAATGATCCCAGAATCCCTAAGTGGGACTAAATTTCCTACTCTTTTGCTTAACTCCATCTATGATAGAACTACCCATATTATTCAGTCAGTGTTTGATTTCTTTGAAGGCTGACTCATTTCATTAGTATTTACTGAGCACCTATCATGTCCAGTCACTGTGCTAGGTACTGGTATACAAGGGAGAGCATAACAGATTTAGTTCCTGCCTTTTTGGAGTTTACATTTGGTAGGATGGGCAGGCAGTAAACAAGTAAGCAAATAAATACAAATGTAGAAACATATTGTGATGTGTTACTAAAACATAAAGAGGAAAGGAATAGAGTGCTATGAAGAGAAGAACGAGGGGATTATACCTCAGCTGGTGTGGACTTCAGAAGATCTGTGGCCCTCTCAGATGGGAGCTCTCCATAACCTTCCTGGTGATATCCTTTTTCTTTTTGAGTCAACACCGTTGCCCAGGTTGGAGTTCAGTGGTATGATCACAGCTGCTCACTGCAGTCTTGACCTTCCAGCCTGAAGCAATCCTCCCACCTCAGCCTCCCGAGTTGCTGGGACTACAGGCATATGCCACCACACCCATCTAATTTTTTATTTTTTGTGGAGATGGGGTCTTGTCATATTGCCTAGGCTGGTCTCAAATTCCTGGGCTCAAATGATCTTCTTGCCTTGGTCTCTCAAAGTGCTGGGATTACAGGCATGAGCCACTGCGCCTTGCTGGCTGTATTCTATTTGTGGAAGAAAAGCCTCGCTTTCTTCTGTGAGAATTATTGGCCAGCCAAGGGTCCCCAGCATTAAGGGTAGGGAGAGGAGGGATCTAGTCATCCAATAATCAGTTATATCAATTAACTCTCAGTTCTCCCCCTCACTGTGGGCATTATTCAGACAGAAATAAAGAGGGAGCCTTTGCTGCAACAAAAGCGAAGGGAACTAGGCAGCCAGGAATATGCTGACGGGAAGGTCAAGGCTTTGGGTAGGTGGGGCTGAGGGGTGATGAGGTGCCCCGCCTCTCCCCCCCACCTTCCAGTGTGGAAGCAGGGGAGGGGCTGAGGGAAGTCAGGCAGTTAGCTCCAGCCAAGCAAGGATGAAAGAGCACAGAGCCCTTCTCCCAGAGACACTGGCCCTCTGAGGTCCCAGAGCAGGCCAGCCTAGAAAAGGTGGCAATAGAGGAAAGGAGGCCTTGACACAGATGCCCACAGCTTTTCCAGGAGGGTATCATGCTCAAGGAAAGGCCCTAGCTCATGCTGTATTGATACTGGCTACTGGGGAGAGAGCTCTGAAATCAAGTATGTTGATACGATTTTTCTGTCACATTTAGATCTAGCTGCTCCAGGGCAGGGATCATGCTTATCTTCATATTCCATATGTCTAGTATGTAGTAGGTGTTTAACACATATTTGCTGAATTGAATTAGGTGTGTGTTGGGGAGAGGGGGATAGGATGAGGGATTCATCTAGACAGGAGTAGAGCTGGCAAGTAATGTAAACTAGGTGATCAACCAGGATAGGGAAGAAAAGATTGAGTGGAACTAAATAAGCAATGACCAGGCTCTGAGGATCCAGAGGCCCAGGCTGGTCAATGGAGGACTGCAGGGTTAGAAACCCAGGCATAGGTCACAACCTACATGACCAGCATGAGATTGGGTTACATGCAGGGAGCACCAGTGGCAAGAATGGAAGAAAGCACTAAACCAAGGGCTTGGAGATCACTCGTCTTGTTAGGCCACTGTTGACCACCCTCCTGCTGTGGCCAGGGCAGGTCTCAGTGGGCGAGTCCGCAGGTAGAGGCAGGTGCCTCCTGATGGTGCACATTTCCTAGGTGTGTTGCTGGCACCCACCCACCACTGCACCCGTTTGTGGTGGCCTTTGCTTGTTTTTTCCACCTGGGGTCCACTGTGAAATGGGACACAATTTCCTAAACAATCTAAACAATCTCAAGCACCTGAGCAAACCCAGAAACTGTTTGAGGTTGGGTTTTTTTGGTTTGTTTTTTCATTTTTGTCTTTTGGTACTACAACTATAACTAGTAACCACAGCAAAAACAGTTCTAGCATAGCAGTTTAGGGGGACCATGGGGTCAAAACTATTTAAAAATAATACTAAGATCTTATCTGCCTGTCATGCTTGTTCTTTTGTGATTGTGTAGTGAAGTTTTCCAGAAGTTACATGGCATGATGATGTCATCACTTGGACAGCTGTAGAAGGTGTACTTGTGTGTTCTTGCATTTTCAAAATTTATCAGTTTTAATTTCTTTTTTTTTTTTTTTTT
>NW_012114944.1:39467-55429 GCF_000951035.1 Colobus angolensis palliatus
GGCATGTGCCACCACGCCCGGCTAATTTTTGTATTTTTAGTAGAGACGGAGTTTCTCCATGTTGGTCAGGCTGGTCTCGAACTCCTGACCTCAGGTGATCCGCCCACCTCAGCCCCCTAAAGTGCTGGGATTACAGGCGTGAGCCACTGCGCCCGGCCTCCCTTGTCTTTTTAAAAAAATTTTACCTGAGACTGGGAGAATATTAGAAGTGTGTAATCAGGCAGCCAAATGCTCTAGTAAGAATAATGATATCTTGAGGCAAGCTGCAGTCTAATGTAATGAATGCATGTTAGAAATCGACTTTATTATTTCCTATCTGAAATGAATTGATACATAATAGGCCATATGTGATGTGTCTAGTGCAGCGTATCTCTATGGTCCACGTGTACTTTCAATGACAAGAATAAACAAAACTGGGAGAAATGACCAGATTTTAAATTATCATTTCACAAAGTCACGTTTCACAAAATATATTGAACTGAAGTCTTTCCTTGAAGTTGTGATGCCAGTTTCCTGTTGGAGCAGAGATTGGTCTCAGTGACTATGTGGCCTGAGGCAGGGCCTGAGGCTGGGAGGTCCAGCAGCTCAGGCAGGAGAAACGTGTGAGACTAATGGGAGCCAAGTAGGCACTTTGGTGAGAGACAGAGATGCTGACTCATGCACCGTGAGATGTGTGCATGGCTGAGATCACATGTGTCATTTGCTTACCTGTGCAATGTGTGTGGGCACGTGACTGTGACACATCTGTTACTCAGTGAGCAGGACAGTGCTGTTTGTGGTAGGTGGTCCACACGTTAAATGGATGAGCACACAGCTTTTCACAGGTGGAATAACTGTCTCAAAGGATTTCCCTCAGTTGTCATACGGCCTGAAATCTCTCTTAATTCACTGGGCAGAGACACTGTGTTCAAGTGGCCCAAATGACAATGTCAGTATTTTACTGATGACATTAACAGTGATTAACACCTCAGAGAGGAGCTGTTGGTGGGTGTTGTCCTTGGTCATGAGCAGATACCCAGAAAGCATGGGACAGAGGAGCAATGTGAGCTGTGGTGGCCTGGCGGGAACCTGGATGCTGGAAGGGAGCTCTGGAAGATGTTGGGCTGGGCTTTGGGGATGGGGTTGACTATTATTTTCCAGTTTCCACCTCCCCAGAACCAGTCCTATCTACCTTTCAGGAGGAGTGCCACTCCCTCTTCCCAGATGTATGAAACACAACACACACACACACACACAGCACACACACACACACACACACACACACAGAGGTTAGTAACCCTTTCAAAGCCTTCAGACACACCCGTGTATATTTTATATTGTGTATATTTTACCAAGTTTCCCTGTCCTGCATCTTCTCTTCCCCTAATGCCTATCTTGAATCCTGTTCACTCTTCCCCATATGCTGCTGGTACAGACTGTATTGGTGATCACATACCGAGAACCCCCAAATCCTGAGTATCAGGAATTCCAGAATCGTCTGCTGATAAGAGCCCGGGAAGACTTTGGTGTGGAGCTGGGCCCTTCCCTGGTAAGTAGATCTCTCCCTTCCTGAGAATCAGGCCAGGCTTTGGGGAAGGGCTTCTCTCTCAAACTCAGCATCAAGTCTTGGCTGTGGAGCAAGCCCAACTTTGGGGAGTACCCACTTCCATCCAGGATTTTTCCTTCTGCTCTAGGGAGTAGTTAGGAAGGGATGGCACTTTAGGAATGAGAGGAGGGAGAAAGCAAACCAGTAGAGAGACTAGGTAGAAGGGAGACCCCAGAGAGTGGGGAAGGGACCTTGCAGGACATTTGGAGAGTACTGCTGAAGTTGCCACCCCCAGATGAACCTCATCGCTGGCTGCTTCTATGATGGGATCCTGCTATATGCTGAAGTCCTGAATGAGACAATACAGGAAGGAGGCACCCGGGAGGATGGACTTCGAATTGTGGAGAAGATGCAGGGACGAAGATACCATGGTAATGAAGAGGGGTCGATGGGGGTCTGAGGGCTGATGTCAGGAATAGAGTGGGCTGAAGAAGAAACAGATGTGAGGGTCACCACAGCTTTAGTGGGGGTTAGTGAATGTGGCAGAGGTGCCCACACCTCAAGATCAGGGAGGGGCAGACTCTGAGGGAGCCGTAGGCATGGGTGAGTGGGAGAGGAGCCCAGGGTAGAACTCACAGTAAGGACACTCTTTTCTATCTTAGGTGTAACTGGACTGGTTGTCATGGACAAGAACAATGACCGGGAGACTGACTTTGTCCTGTGGGCCATGGGAGACCTGGATTCTGGGGACTTTCAGGTGATGGGGGAGGAGGCAGGGAAGAGACTGTGGCCTTGCAAAATCCAGCTTTCAAGGGTTCAGTGGGGGCAGAACCAAAAGTACTAGAGGAGGGACTTGTTTTATCTGCTGGTGCTGCATCCTGGCTGGGTGGTAGGCTGGGGAGAAAAGCAGCAAAACAGCTGGGGTCTGGGGAGGAGGCTGGTGGGAGTAGGCCTGTGGGCCCAGCTTTTTGCTTCCTTACAGCCTGCAGCCCACTACTCGGGAGCTGAGAAGCAGATTTGGTGGACGGGACGGCCTATTCCCTGGGTGAAGGGGGCTCCTCCCTCGGACAATCCCCCCTGTGCCTTTGACTTGGACGACCCATCCTGTGATAAAAGTGGGTGTGTGCAGGGACTGGGAGCAGCCTTCCTCCCTTTGCTTTCCATTCATGGTCTCCACCCTTACTGACCCTCCACTCTTAACTGTGCTTCTGCCTTTACGTCTGCATCCCTCCCTCATTTCTTCCTACTCCCAAGGAATCTGTCTATGCACCTATGCACCCCATTCTCCATTCTGCCAAGTCCACACACAGTCTTCCTCAGGGTCTCTATCTCCCCTTCAGCTCCACTTTCAACTCTGGCAATTGTGGCTCTGGGCACAGGAATCACCTTCATCATGTTTGGTGTTTCCAGCTTCCTAATTTTCCGGTGAGTTCTGTGTTTCCCGCTGACCTACTCCCTACCCCCACTGCCACACAGCCTCTGGCTGAAGCCAGGTGGTCCCTATAATGTGGGATAGGGTAGCGGGTTTCTTAATTTGCTGGTTGTTTCTTAGATCCAACAGTGTCTTCCTCTGTAGCCTTTCTCTTTAGTTGTCTTTTAGCCTAGGTGTTTGTTCCACTTTTGGTTCTAGACTGGATATACTAACTAGTGTTCTTCAGTGGGGTTAAGATCAAAGGTGAATTTTCCATTGGTCTTCTTTTAGGAAAGAACTTTCACCCCCAATCTCTGTGTTTGTTAGTGAGCATAGGGCATGTGCCAATATGCCGAGAATGCAGCCTTATCTTCCAGCCCTGTCTCTTAAGTGTAACAGTTGCAGCTTCAGGAGCTGCAGGGAAGCCCCTGCAACCCTGCTGTTGGCTTGGGGGTGGCAGGATTTGGCTTGCCGGTCAACTGAGGTGTGCAGTCCTTACAGAAAGCTGATGCTGGAGAAGGAGCTGGCGAGCATGTTGTGGCGCATTCGCTGGGAAGAATTGCAGTTTGGCAACTCAGAGCGTTATCACAAAGGTGCAGGCAGTCGCCTCACACTGTCGCTGGTGAGCCCTTGTCTCAGCTGTCCCTCTGCCTCCCTCTGAGTTCCTGTCCCTTCTTACCCTGGATCTCTCCCAGCACATTGGCTTGTAATGATAGCCCCTGCACTACCACCATCATCTAATGTTCCTTTCATCCTTCCGCCTCCATGTTGCCCTTGGCCCCAGCGGGGATCCAGTTACGGCTCGCTCATGACAGCCCATGGGAAATACCAGATCTTTGCCAACACCGGTCACTTCAAGGTGAACAGTCATCTGCTTGTTCTGGTCCCCACCATTTCATCTTGTCTCATCCCCATCTGCCACCTCTGCCCCTGCACCTCTGCCCCTCATACCCCCCTCTCTGTGCCCAGCTGAGCTCCTGGATGCTTCCACTGCTCTCTAGCATTTCCTTGCACCCAGAACTTCTGATATTCATTTTCCTTTCCCCTTTCACTCCCGCCATCAGGGAAATGTTGTTGCCATCAAACACGTGAATAAGAAGCGCATTGAGCTGACCCGGCAGGTTCTGTTCGAACTCAAACATGTATGTAACGGAGGATGGGTTGAGGGTGAGGGGTAAACAGGGATGGGGAAGAGGAGTGGGGAAAACTACAAAATAGTAAAATTGGCTAGACGGGCAAGGGGTTGATTTATAAATGATTTTAAAATTGTAGATACAACTAAGAGAAAGGTCCTCGTATGTAGTGGTAAGTTTCTGTATCTAATTTTTAACTCTTCCAATTTTCTTATCCTTCCCATTGTTTTTTTTCTGCCAGATGAGAGATGTTCAGTTCAACCACCTCACTCGCTTCATTGGAGCCTGCATAGACCCTCCCAACATTTGCATTGTCACTGAATATTGTCCTCGTGGGAGTTTACAGGTGAGAGATAGGTGTAGGAGATTATGGCAGGGGTGGGGAGGATAGACCCAAAGTTATACTGACTCTATGTCAGGTGACAGCTAGTGGGACCAGGACAGACAATCTATTCCATGTCACTTACCAGGATATTTTAGAAAATGACAGCATCAACTTGGACTGGATGTTTCGTTATTCACTCATTAATGACCTTGTTAAGGTGAGTCTTCCCCACTCCTTAAAAGTTCATCCACTTTAAATCACTTCCACTGTTCTTTGATTGTGGTTTTTCTCCTTCTAGTCCTCTGAAAGTCCTGTTCTCTCATCTCCCCTTATTCCCATGGGGGGGGTAATAATGGGTAAACAAGGAGTCTGGAACTCATAATTGGGAGAGTGAGTTTTACCTGCCACAAGGAGTCCTGTGCCTGTAGAGAGTTTCTGTCTTTCTGTCTTAAATATCTCAGGTCTCTTTCCATCATCTCTTTTACCTCCAAAAGCTCATAAAATGAGTGGGGTCTCTGAACATATTTATCTCCTATATTTCCTCTCATTATTTACTCTCTGACCAATATTTGGCATGTCTGCCCTTTTGTTCAGAAAACTGAAATTTAAAAAAGGAACTTTTACTAGTAGAACTAAGAGAAACCAAGGAAGATTGTACTAAAAACCTTTGGTACTCTTCTGTTATACTAGGTTTCAGCTATGTTCAAATGACTCAGAGGCTCATGGATTTGTGGAACATAAATTAGAATCTTGCAGGAGTTGGACAGGTTTTCTGAAATAAGTCTCATAGCCAGTGAGCATCCTAGTGGATCACCCCATGCTGTATTTGAAGCTAGCTTTGGTTTTCTGCTAAATTCTCATGAAATTATTTAAAAAGTATTTTTTTGTGTGTGAAAATTTGCTATCAAGTGAGAGATAAAATATTAGTAAAGCCAATGTCATGCTCAACTAGAGGTGTGATGATAAATATAAGAAAAACATGACTGTTGAGAGAATAGTGATTTGGTGGAAAAGTGATTTACAACAAAGCCAGAAGCCTAATCCTGTGATTTTTGAAGGCATCCTTTGCACAGTTTCCACACAAGTAAATTCACAACTTCAGAGATTCCCAAAAGTTTTGTTGATACCAAAAGAAATAAAAAGGAAGAGTTCATAGAGATTAGAGATTAGACATTAGAGTTATGAATTAAGTCCAGAGCTAAACATTTAGACAGAAATGTTTTTCATTAGCATATTGAACCTTGTATCCTCTTTCTGTCTCACCTGAACTGACTTGGGTGGCTCCTAGGGTTTCATTTTTTGGGGAGCATCATTAAGACTTTTTTTTCTTTTTCTTTTTTTCTGAGACTGGGTCTTATTCTGTCACCCAGGCTAGAGTGTAGTGGCTAGATCACTGCTCACTGTAGCCTCGACCTCCTGGGCTCAAGTGATTCTCCCACCTTAGCCTCCTGAGTAGCTGGAACCACAGCGTGTGCTGCCGTGCCCAGCTCAGTTTTGTATTTTTGGTAGAGATGGGGTTTCGCCATGTTGCCCAGGCTCATCTTGAACTGCTGGGCTCAAGTAATCTGCCAGCCTTGGCCTCCCAAAGTGCTGGGATTACAGGCATGAGCCACTGAGCCCGGCCTTTAAGGCCATCTTTCAGCTCTTCGGAGGCAAATGTTCTTCCCTCTCTGGACCCACGGAGCCAGCAGTTTTAGGCTTCTGCACTGGCTTAGCAGATTTTGTCCATTTTCCGGGTTTTTCTGTTTTATGATGTTCTGCACTTTCTCTCTGATCCAGCATTCATTCCCTCTAGTAGATCTTATTCCTCCTCTACCCGGACTTGCCCACCTACACATGGTTATGCATTAAAGTTTACAACTGGTCTTCCTTGGTGTATCCAGCTACTCTTGATACCTGGGTCTCAAGTCATCTCTTTCTAATTAGTAGCCAGGTATCTGAGGCCACCATGGGTGTCATATCATTTTGGTCTTTACCCAAGTTCTGTTTTCTTCACTAATCAGAAGATTGACTGCCCTTTCCAGGGTAGTCATTGGTAGCTCCACTTATCCATCTTTTTAAGCATTTTCCCTGTCCCTGGTGGCTGGGTGCCTGTGTCCTGCTTATGATACCAGGAAGAGATGACTCTTCTGTTCTTCCTGCTTCCTTGAGTGGAAGCTGCAAAGGATGCCTTCCAAAATCAGTTTATTATTTTTGTGGACCTAAGATCTGTAGACAGCTAGCCAGCGCCCATCTCATGGAGAGAGGGTATTCTAAGCCAGATATGATCCAGTCCCATGACTTGATCTGTACCCTGCAGGGCATGGCCTTTCTCCACAACAGCATTATTTCATCGCATGGGAGTCTCAAGTCCTCCAACTGTGTGGTGGATAGTCGTTTTGTGCTCAAAATCACAGACTATGGCCTGGCCAGCTTCCGATCAACTGCTGAACCTGATGACAGCCATGCCCTCTATGCCAGTGAGGCCCACCCCCACAACCCACTTTATATATTGCTGCTCTTTCCACCTAGGGATGGTGGGAGAGGGAGGTGGAGTGACAGTAATATAGGGATGAGCCCAGGTGGGCTTGGGGGTACCCCATTTTGGGGGACCTGGCCAGCCTGTTTCCTCTTTTCAGAGAAGCTGTGGACTGCCCCAGAACTGCTCAGTGGGAACCCCTTGCCAACCACAGGCATGCAGAAGGCTGACGTCTATAGCTTTGGGATCATCCTTCAGGAGATAGCACTTCGCAGTGGTCCTTTCTACTTGGAGGGCCTGGACCTCAGCCCCAAAGGTAAGAGTCAATCCACTACCCACAGCCTCTTCTTCCTGGGGGAACTCAGTTCCTCATCCAAACCTTTGATCACCCTCAGAGATTGTCCAGAAGGTACGAAATGGTCAGCGGCCATATTTCCGACCAAGCATTGACCGGACCCAACTGAATGAAGAGCTAGTTTTGCTGATGGAGCGATGTTGGGCTCAGGACCCAGCTGAGCGGCCAGACTTTGGACAGATTAAGGGCTTCATTCGACGCTTTAACAAGTGAGAGGGCATTATGGGGCAGGGGCTTCCCAGGGACAGAAGCCTCATTAGTCCTGGTGCATGAAGTGTGGCAGGTGGGACCCTGAGGTTGGGTTGGATAGGAAGTCCTGGGAGTCTTCAGAATCTTAGAGCAAGTGCCATATCCTGGCCTCCCCACAGGGAGGGTGGCACCAGCATATTGGACAATCTCCTGCTGCGCATGGAACAGTATGCCAATAACCTGGAGAAGCTGGTGGAGGAACGCACACAGGCCTATCTGGAGGAAAAACGCAAGGCTGAGGCTCTGCTCTACCAAATTCTACCCCAGTGAGACTTTGTCCCCCTTCCTGAATTTTCCTTTGGGATTCTGCTCTGTTGGGCTCTGCCCCATCAGGCACCTGAGAACTCGCCTCCCTACCCTCAGAATGCTGCTGGCCACAGGGAGTCCCCCTGGATATAGATTTGTTGCCGTCATTCTGTCTTTGCATCAGCTGTGCTGCCTTCTTACTGGCTTCCCATCCCTTCTTACAACACTGCTCTACCATGCCCTTGCTTCAGCAAGTGTATGCAAAACAGTCCCAACTTGAGACAGCTCCCATGCACAGGGATCCCCTCAAAAGCCCCCGCCACTTGTGTGCCTTACCTTGCATTAGACTGTAATGTCTTCCCAGCCACTTTCCTCCCTCCCACTTGCAAAGCCCAGCTTTCTTGTTTCAGCTCATATCTGCTGCAGCCACATGTACCTTCCCTCTCTCTTCTGCTCCTACTCTCTTGGAGTTTGGCTCACACAGCACCCTTGCTTCCTAGTTCAGTGGCAGAGCAGTTAAAACGGGGAGAGACTGTACAGGCTGAGGCCTTTGACAGTGTTACCATCTACTTCAGTGACATTGTTGGCTTCACAGCATTGTCAGCAGAGAGCACCCCCATGCAGGTGAGAGCCATGGGTGAGAGGTGGCGGGTGGGGTTGGGTGGGTAGGGACCTGGGGAAGCCTCATTGATAACAGGGAAGAAGAGTTTGTTCTAGAGTTCCCACATCTTGTGATGGCTCGTGGGTTAAGAATTCTTAGAAAGTTGGGTACAAGTTTCAGGGCCTCTGCTTTTCTATCCCTTTTAGGTAGTGACACTTCTTAATGACCTGTATACCTGCTTTGATGCCATAATTGACAACTTTGATGTCTACAAGGTGAGAGCTGGGGCGGCTCTTCAATAGAAGACTCTTTAATAGAGACCCCCTTTGAAAGCCAGTCTCCCTGAACCCCACACACCTTACCCACCCCATGATCAGTTTTCCCTCCAGGGGCCCCAGCATCCTGGTGCTGGAGTGTTCTTTGTAAACAGATGTAGCTCCAGCACTGTCATTGTACACTCCAGTCAAATTTCTTGTGAATCCTTTGGTTTCCCTAATCAGAACCATCATGAGATTTAGCTCCTATCTCCCTGGAGTATAAATACAGCCTATCCAACATTTCTCTCCAGTCTTCTCCAGACATGGAAGAATCATATAGGATGTGGGTTGAGACTGATTTAGTGGGGTGAGGGAAAATACATTTTAAAAAGTAAAACTTTTTGTTGAAGTCATTGAGTTGGATTTATTGTCCTTGGGAGTAAAAATCATCTGAATTTGAATATTGGCTTGTTACTAACTGTGTGGCCTTATAGGTAAGTAACAGAATTTCCCTGAGCCTCAGTTGTTTTATCTGTAAGATGGGAATAATAGATTTGTTGTATGGAAAGTGCCTAACATTGTTTGGCATGTGGCAGAACAATGACATTCATTCTCTTACATACCTTTGGTACAATTACCAACATCAAATGCCTGCTTTCCTCCTCTCTGACAGTTTGGGCTGTCTGGTCATTTCATTGGGCCTGCTTTACCTCCTCACCAGCCTCTGTCCTCTTGAGTTTAGCCTGTTTTCTTGCTTCCATTTCCTGATGGCAGAGCCTATTTGTCCATGTCCTGCTGCAGACAGGGTGTTCATTCATTCAGCAAATATTTACTGAGTATTCACCAGGTGCTGGGTGGAGAAAGAGGACTTAAAGATTCCCTTGACATCTCATCTCCCCTAGACTCTCAGGACCATGGCACTTATTTTCTAGTCAATATTCTGGCCTCCAGGATGTCAGGATGATTAATCATGGTGTCCAGCTTGTCTCCCTCTACTCTTTCCCCTTCCCATGGATACAAATAGAGGTGACCTTTTAATCCCCCTCTCAATCAGGTGGAGACGATTGGGGATGCTTACATGGTGGTATCTGGCCTCCCAGGCCGAAATGGTCAACGGCATGCACCAGAAATTGCTCGTATGGCCCTAGCATTACTAGATGCAGTTTCTTCCTTTCGCATCCGCCACCGACCCCATGACCAGCTGAGGCTACGCATAGGGGTCCATACTGGTAAGGCTGACTCTCACTTCAGCCCTAGTCTCCACCTTTCCCAGACTCTCCCAACCTGTTTCTTCTCATAGGGCCAGTCTGTGCTGGGGTTGTTGGCCTGAAGATGCCCCGTTATTGTCTTTTTGGAGACACAGTGAACACTGCTTCTCGAATGGAGTCTAACGGTCAAGGTAAGACACTAGCCCTCAACCCCACTGTTGGCCTCAATTTATCTTGCCATTTTCTTCTTTTCATAGTTCCTCCAATCTCTTAATCTGAGAGACCATAGTTCCTTAGTGTTGCATCCTTGGGCATATTTTGGTTCTAATAGATATGCATTGGGAGGTCTGGGAGCTTCCCTGGAATGGTTGGTCGGGCACGGTGCTATACAGTATCACCAATTCTTTGCCTTTTCTTTGATTCCTCTTTCCACCATGCTCCCTATCCCACCCACCCCAGCGCTGAAGATCCATGTCTCCTCTACCACCAAGGATGCCCTAGATGAGCTAGGATGCTTCCAGCTAGAGCTACGGGGGGATGTGGAAATGAAGGTGATGGCAGGCCATGGGGAGGGAGGCATGGGAAAGGGGGGTGAAAGTGATTATGGGAATCATGGGGAAAGAGAGGGAGACAAAGGGACTAACGCTGAAGCATCTGAATCATGTCCACTCTCCCACTTCCAGGGAAAAGGAAAGATGCGAACATACTGGCTCTTAGGAGAGCGGAAAGGACCTCCTGGACTCCTGTAAACCCCCATTCTTCCCAAGTCAGACAGTCTCCTGCTGCTGGTACCTGGGTGGGCAGTGGCCACCATGTCTGTACACACCAGAAATGGACATTCTCATATGTAATGGAAAACAGCCACAAAAAACCTACCTTATATGGAAGTTGTAGCCCTCTGCAGCTCAGCCCTGTACATATACCTGTCCCACTCTGGCTTGGTCCCCTTCCTCCCTACTTTCTGTAAATATCTGTATCTAAACCAGAATATTTTGGTCAAATATAAAACAATAATAAAAAAAGTTCTGATGTCATAGTGTGGGATGGGGCAATCCCAAGCAAGGAAAGGTTGTGGGGTATGCACGCAGTGACTCACAGAATCACTAAATTAGCAGTCTCGGGATGAGAGAGAACCCTTTATGTAAAGCCTCTTCAAGTACAGTGAGAATTAACTTCCTCCTGACCTCTCTAGTGTAGACAGAAATAGATTCCATATTCCATATCCCACTTCCCTCCTCACCCCTGACAGGAGTCATTCACCCCCTCCACCACCCAGCCTTCCTCCCTTACAGGAAAGGGAAGAGATTTCTCCCAATTGGTGGGGGTAATTCTCAGGTTCATAGGGCAAAAGTTGCCCCAGAGACAAGGGAACTGGTGTTGAGAAGCTGCAGTTCTTCCGGAAAGGTGTATCCAATGTCCTGATGTTACTGACACCCTGGAGGAGTGCCAGGATGAGGATGGATCTCGCTTTCCCCAAGCCAGAACAAAACAACTCTGCCCTACCTTTCCTGCCCCACTCTGCCCCCAACACCTCGTCACCCTCACACACCGGTAGCTGTGGTGCCCTCTGTATCCAGAAGGTCTCAGGCTGCTCCTGGCGGTAGTCGTGAGGCTGTGAGGGAGGGTACTGAGTAACTCCTGGCCTTCAGCCCTCTCTCTCAACCTCTGGGCCCGGTACTTGACCACAGCCGGTCAGAGCCCAGCTGTGCAAGTGGCAGGGGGTGGGGAGTAGGTTCTCACCTTTGTTGGGGCAGGAGTCCCTGATTGCACCAGCTCCATTCGGTAGTCATGGTGTGTCACAGACTCGACCTCAAAGAGCTTCCTTGTGGGTTCCTGTTCTGCCTGTACCTCTTTACTATGTAGCCCGAGAGGTGTCAAGGCCATTCTCACCCAATTTTTCTCCTCCCCATCCCTCTTCCCTTTTACCCAATCCCTTACCAGATCTGATGCTGCAGAAGCATCTCCAGCATGGCTTCACGCTTCCCTGTGAGAGGGCGGAGAGTGGGCAGGGTGGGCCTGGTTAAGAAGGAGGCCCAGAAGAAACTAACTTGAGAAAAGGAAGAAAGACCTTGGAGTTCTGCCCTTATATCCACTGGACAATCCACAGCCCCACCAGCAATTCCTTCCTCTTTTTCCCTCTGACTATTGGACTCGTTCTGGCCTACACTCTCTCACATTTCACACCTCGAAGTGGCCAATAGACATTTCCTGGTGGCTGGTAGGAGTCTTTCTGGGTGGTGCTGCGGGGCATGGGTGACTTTAGTTGCATAGTCAGCAGTCCCCGGTGTCCGTGTCGGAAGAAAAAACTCTCAGAGCCATCCTGCATGCTTGGGACTTGATCCAGGTGGTTGGTGGCTCTCTGTGGATCCCAAGTTGAATGACTATAATATCCCTTCTGGTACCCACCCTTACGTAAACCACTGCCTCCCCTAAGAAACTGAGGGCAGCCTTCAAGAAAAGGGAGCAGGCCAAAACTTTAATACCTCTTCCTCCCAGTTGTAGAGGAGGCACTGGCCCCGTGGCAATATTTCATATTGAATTTCATAGTGAATTGTAGGCTTCCCTTTAATGTCTGGGGGTTTCCATAGTCCTCGGGCACCCGGTTCTAAGACTTGCAAAAATTCCCAAGGTGGTTGTTTCTGGGGCTCCCAGGGGCAGTGCTGACTCCAGGAGGTATAGTTAGGGACCCGATCTGCCCAGAAGTTTCTGAACCCTGGAGGAATATAGGGGCTGAGCTCAGAGTCAGGGCCAGTGCCTGGACCAGGCCCAGAGGCAGGACCAGGATGAGAGCCAGAGCCATGACCAGGACCAGAGCCAGGACCAGGACCAGAGCCAGAGACAGGGACAGAGCCACAGCCAGGACCAGAGCCAGAGCCAGAGCCATGGCCAGCACCTGAGCTGGAGCCAAGAACAGGCCCAGAGCTAGAGCCTGGAACAACGCCAGAGTTAGAACTATGGTCGGTTGTACTGCAAGGGTCCTGAGCAATACAGGAAACATAGACGGGCTCAAAGCCAAGACTCCCATGGGCTCTATTGTGGGTAAAGCTGGGTCCCGCACAGGGCTCCCCAAGAAGGCTGGGGTCAGAGGATGGCTCCATGAACTCAGAGCAGGGAGCTGGGGTCTTTGTAGATAATGCAGCTGCTTTGGTGGTGGTGAAGGCTGCAGTAGCTGCAGCAGCTGATGCAGCCGCTGCAGCTGCTGCGGTTGCAGCTGCCAGGGCCGACCTAGGACTGTCATCTGAAGAAGGAAACGGTTCCGAAGTGGGCTCCAGTCCTTCGGAGCTGGGCTGTATGTCTAAAGATCTGAAAGAAAGCAAACACAAGGCTGTCAAAAGCGAAGCAGAGGAAGTCCGCTGACCTTCCTCGTCCCCTTCTGCCTGCAGCCAGAGCTGCGGCTCTCACCGCGACCGCGATCCCTCCGTAGACTCGTTGGTCTCCATCTTCAGACTCCAGCTACCGGGTTGCTATAGAGACAGCAAACAACTCCTGGAGCCTGCGCAGAAGTAGAGCTAGGCGGACTTGCAGGTGGGGGTGGAGGCAAGTCCTCTGCGGGGCGGAAGTCTTCAGCCTAGTGCTGTCAGGGAGGACCGCTTTCCGGTCCCAGCGGCAATCCGCCTCAGATCGGGTTTTAGGGTTCCGCTGGCTTAAGACCTCGCCCTCCACGCCCGAACAGTCTTTGCGGTTTTCTAAGGTGATGCTTTATGGGAATATGTTGTAAACAGGCACAGGCCTGTGGCATTAGGGAACAGCCTACTTGGTGTTTGCAGAGAGGCAACAGTAGCTTCCCTTTAGTTTGCTTAGTTCATTCTCAAAAGTGAGTAGGGTCTTTAACAAATGTTAAGGTTGAAAATAAACAAACTAGCTTGAGCAAAATGGTGAGACATGGAATAGTGAAAAGGCAGCCGCTTTTGTTTGGGTGATTACTCCTCCTCTAATAAAAGATTCTCATATTGACAACCCTCCTCCTAAGCCCCCTTAGAACCCGGTTTGACCTCTGAAGAAGGGCCAGGATGGGCTTTCAGTTTCTTCCTACTCATTTAGGCTCATTCCTACTGTTAACTTTTCTAGAAGCTTGACCTAGGGTGGTCCACTTGTCAAGAAGTCTTATATATCTGCAGGCAACCTTTAACCACAGGTTGGACCCTCCTCAGTGTCTTTCACTCAGACCAGTCAAGGGGCATCATAGCCCTGAGTCAGTTTTCTTTCCCCTTTGTGGTATAAAATTTTATATTAAAGACAGGAGAGCATAATTAAGGGATAACAGTTTTATTAGCATCACAGGGTCAATTTTTCCCTTTCCATCCAAGCATCCAGAGTCTGGTGTCCTTTGGTCAGTTGGCAGGTTCAACCTGGAGGCCACTGGAGCTGCCGGCCCCCAAGTACATGAATGTGCAGATGATACACAGATTGTGCACCCAGCTTCCCATCGTTGATCACTGAAATTGAGCTTGGGGTTAGGGAGTCAGGATCATGGCAGAGGTCAAAGAATGAAGATCATATTGAGAAGCAGGAATGAGAATTCATAGGTGAGGGACCAAGGGCCAAAAGTCACTCACCAAGTCGGTATCCATCTCCCAGGCCCTCGGCCTTTGCTATCTTCTTGGCCACAAGGAGTAGGTGTCCTAGAAGCTATAGGGAGAGCAGAGGGACATAGGTGGTTTCATTCATAGGGAGCAAGACCTCTAGCTGGGTCCAGGGCTCTTCCCAGCCAAACCCTGGCCCTGTTCTTCCCACCTGCTGGTCTTCTTCTTCAGCCTGGCTAATCCGAGGAATGGGCTTCTTAGGAATGACCAGGAAGTGCACAGGAGCCTGAGGGGCCACATCACGGAACACAAGACACTGGGGGCAGTGATAGGCCAGAGGCCACATTACTTCAACAGGGTGGATGGTATCTACAACATTCCTAAGGGGATGGGTCCTAAGAGCACCCCACCTGCTGGTCCTCATAAAGAATGTCAGCTGGGAGGCTCCTGTCCAGGATCCGGGAGAAGATGGTTGGGGCTGCTCCCCCAGGAGTTGCCTGTTGGGCCTTGCCCACTTCATTCCCATCAGTCACACCTGCAGCTCCTCGGACCTGAAGGTGGATTGACCATATTCAAAGAAGGGAGCTGGCAGAAGCTGTGCTCTGGTAGTTGTTAACTTCGTCCTTCTAAGAACCTATTCGTGGTTCCCACCCAGGAGGAAAATCCCTGAATTTCAGAGCACCAGCAGCAAAGGGTGGGGCCAGATGGTGCTGGACCTGGTTAGATAACAGGCAGTATTATTATCCAGGATTCAGCAGTGCAGTTGATTCCTGCTCACATGTCTATGAAATATAGCACTGTTTAGGGAAAGGATCTAGAATGAGATACTGCGGATTTTGGTCTCAGTTTCTATCTTACCACACCACTGAATTACCTCAGATAAATTCCTTCTCTCAGCTTCTAAAATAAAGGGTGGTTTCCATAATCTCTTACGATGGCTTGAATCTCTTTCCACTCTCACCTTGTTAGTACATTTCCACTTACTTCCGTTACTTGTTTTCTGATCTTTAAGCCTTGTCGCTTGTTTTATTTAGGTTTTAATGCAATCACCCTGTTTGACACTAGTTGACCCCTCATCTGGGTGTCACATGTGAGTCTGAATTTTAACTCTTGTCCCTTGAATGAGTGGAGGTAAGTGTTCAGCTAAGTGACCTCTGCTTCCCTAGCCCCAGGGGACTGCGGGTAAGGCAGTCCCAGTTTCCAGGGGTTTCAGAGAAGGCTGACGTCAGTGCATCACGCTGGGGGAGAATGGGACGGAATGAATTCTCTGACCTCCGAGCCGCTTCTGGCAAGTGCAGAAGAGAGGTTAATACTAGTGCTCATTAGGAGGCCAGAGGCCTGACGAGGGCAGAGCACTGGCTCCAAGAAGAGAAGGCTCATTTCCTGCAGGGGGCACCGGGCCAGCTGGGCTGCAGGCAGTGAAAAGAGGCGGCAGCCGCTGCAGTGACCCTGTCCCGACCTCGGCGACCGGGCCTGCGCAGGGCGGGGATCATCACTAGCTCGTTCTCTGCAGCCACCAGTCCGACCTCACCGCACAGCCCCGGAGCTTGTGCCTTGGAGGGGTAGAGGCCACAGGCAGGACCTCTGCGCGGCTCTGCGCGCCTTCGGGGGCCCTGGCCCCGGATGGCTTCGGGGCCCGCAGGACCCCCTACTCGCTCCCGCGCCACTTCT
>NW_012114944.1:55584-69686 GCF_000951035.1 Colobus angolensis palliatus
GTGGGGAGTCCGGGAGCAGGGAAGCGGGGTAGCGGCGGCCGGGCGAGCCCTGCTACCCCATTGGAGCGCGCCCCTGGGCACGATTCGCCCCATTGCCTCTGCAGCCACTTTGGAGGCGGGCTCTTTTCATCTCATTGGCTGCTTCTACCAACGCGAGGACAATTTTCCGTTCCATTGGCTTCGTCTTCTAGTCCGTGTGAACGTTCTTTTCCCATTGGATCCCCTAACTAGTTTCGCTGTGAGAGAAACTTACACTCCATTGGAAGGATTTAAGGAGCCTGGAGGTGGGATTTTCTCCTAGTTGGATTTGATACACAACCCTGGCTTCTAGGTTGCGGCTCCCGAGTGGGTGGGGCTTTTCGTTCTTGCTTCGTCCTCTTCAGGTCTGGTTCCTATTGGTGCTCGGGGAGGAAGGGGGCGTGGCTCCGTCACCTGCTGCAGAAAGGGCTATATTAGACCCTCTCGCTGCTTTGGCCAGGAGGAGGGCGGGGCTCTGGGGGCATCCGGCGCTTATTGGCTCCAAGAACCACCCGATGGGGCTAAAGGTGAACGGGGATGAGGTGTGCTTTTTTGTTTTTGCTTGTTTGTTTTAACTGGCGGGGCTGATGCGCAGCATTTTCTCCACAAGGGCAGTTTCAGTCCCTTGAGCACTTTGGAGATTTTAATGTACTTATCTAAGGGAAATTCTTCCTTAATTCTATGTTCTTGTTAACGCATTGACTCCATAGGTTAAAAATTCTGTGGTTTTTGCATTTTTTTTTTTTTGAGCAGGCGGAGATAGGAGTGTCCTATCTTGCCGCACAACTATTATAATAAGCAAAGGAGTATGTATTCATTGTTCTTTTTTAATCAGAAAAGGTGTGTGATACACAGTTAGCTCGGTGCCTGGCGTTTTCTTTTCTTTTTCTTTTTTTTTTTTTTTTTTTTGAGACGGAGTCTTGCTCTGTCGCCCAGGCTGGAGTGCAGTGGCGCGATTTCGGCCCACTGCAAGCTCCACTTTCCGGGTTCACGCCATTCTCCTGCCTCAGCCTCCCCAGTAGCTGGGACTACTGGAGCCCGCCAACACGCCCGGCTAATTTTTTGTATTTTTAGTAGAGACGAGGTTTCACCATATTAGCCAGGATGGTCTCCATCTCCTGACCTCGTGATCCTCCCGCCTCGGTCTCGCAAAGTGCTGGGATTACAGGCGTGAGTCACCGCGCCCGGCCGGTGCCTGGCGTTTTCAATGAGTCAGGTTTGCACTGCTGGAATATATATTTTTGACATAAGAAACGTGGGGTCACAAAATACTAATGTTCTCAGACACTAAGTAAGTTTTAGTCTGACATCACATAGAACAAGTTACCACTGTGTTTCTTTGGTTTTTCTTTTTTTCTTTTTCTTTTTTTAACACATGGCCTGATACATATAGGTGCTCAGTAGTTGTTGAATGAATAACATCTGGTGTTTCCTGTCATTTTTTCACAATATGTAATACTATGTATTGCATATGATACTAACCCATGTGTAATCAATTTTTCATATTTGTACAGTCTATGTAAATATAGTTTGTATTAGCTGCTTGTTATTTCCTTCAATGAGTTTATCATAGAGTATTAATAGAGTAATCCTAACTCTATTGTTGACTATTAGTTGAATTAGTTTTAGGTGAATGGTTATCATGGTGCATATAACTACTGTCGGCAAACTCTCTTCTAGAAATAGTACAATCTCTTTTGTATAGCTATATTATTGTTAGAAAGTCCTTTCTCCTCCAAAGGGCAGACATTTGATTCTGTGATTTTCCCCAGGGATCCTAGCAGTCCAGATTACATTCCTTCCTTTGGAGGAACAGATGGCCCCCCTAATTGTGAGGAAATGTAGAATGAATTGCAGTTCTCTGTGGTGCCTCTGGGACACTGGGAGACCCTACAATTGTCCTGGAGAAGGGCAAGAGATAAGTGGATCTGGGATCTAGGAAGAGGAAGGAAGCCAGTCTGGAGGATAGGTGGATACAAAGCACTTTGAAATTAGTTATTTCTTTGGTTCTCATAGAAAGCAAGCAACACAGAGGTTGTTCCTATTTTACAGGTTCAGAAACTCAGCCTAAAGAGGGACAGTCACTTGCATGTCACAAAGCCTATTAGTGTTAGTGCAGTCACAAAGCCTATTAGTGTTAGAATCTCCTACTCCCATAAGAACCTATGGACTTCCTAGTCACTTCCCACATTCACTGATTTTGATCCCTGCCCCACAGTCTTCTCTGCTCCAAGCACTTACCACCTACAGTTGCCCTCATCTGAAAGGTGTTATGCTCTGCAGCCTCTGAACACTGTCTCCTGTACTTCAACCCCTGCCCCTATGTCTGCTACTGTACCTCATTAGAGACTTCTCTTCCTGTGACTGCTCCCGTTTTCAATCTGACATTTGCCTCCTGGCATCACTTTCTTTCCCTTTTGGTACCGTATGCTCTCTTCACATCCTCACGCCTTCTTTTGCTTAGTTTTCCTGATCATCCTCCCTGATACCCTCATATCATCAACCCATTAAATATTTGGCTTCTCTGCTCCTCTAACTAGGTTCTCACTTCCAACTATGCCCAAATCCTAAACTACCCACTGATCAGGTTTTTCTCCAGTTCCCTGCATTAGCCTTCCCAAACCTTCCCTTTTCTTCTCTTGTCTCCTACTCCCTACTCTTTTTCCCTCTCCCCCTAGACCCCCAGCCATTGGCCTTATGTCCTACTTCACAGGGCATATAGAAGCCATCAGAGGGGAACTTCCACAGATTCTTGTTCCCAGAAACTCTGGGAAGGCTCCATCTTCTTCCTTTGTCTTGGTCATAGGAAGTGGTGTTTCTCCTGTCCAGAGCAAATCCCTTTACCTCCACTTTGACCTCATCCCTTTCCTCTGTCTCTGGGATCTTGTCTCACCAGGTATCTCTTCTCTCTCTTCTGGGTCCTTCAAGGTCCTTTAGTCTACTGGCCTCTTTCCCTTTTCCTTTCTATAAAAGTGCTTCCTTGACTCCACAACTCCCTCTGGATATTGTCTGACTTAAGCTTCTTTACGAGACTCCTTGAAACTCACTGCTGTTTGACTCCTGCCTCCACTGCACCAGTGTGAAACTGCACTCTCTGAAGCTTCCAGAGATCTTCTAACTGCAAAACCCAATGGATACTTTTCAGCCTTTATCTTATTGGTGCCCCAACTGCATCTAACATCACTTCCCACTCTATCCTTCTTGAAACTTCCTCACTTTTGGCTTCCTTGAAGCCACTTTCCTTCAAGCAGGCAGCTTGAATGTGGGTATGACGGAGGCAGATGGCCAGATCCAGGCTTTCTCCTGTGCCTGATAGGTGTCAACTCTAAGCTGCTAGGCAGTCTCTCCCTGGGCTGGGATCTACCTGCCCCATATGGAGCCAAGTCAGGTTCCAGTGACTCCTCTTTTATTGTGATCTGGGCCAGACTCACAAAGGCCTGTGCCAGTTGCTGACAGTGTCTGTCCCTGGAGGAGGGAAGAGCAGAGGTGAAAGGGTCAGGTATGGGGGTCAGAAGGGAGGCCAGGCTGGAGGTTGTGTGAGGCAGGGAGTCCTGGGGGACTAGGGTGGGAGCTGGGAAGGCCAGAGGGCCCCTGTATCTGCAGGGCCTCGAAGTCAGAGTTGCTGAGGATGGCTTCTTGGAGCACAGACATCTCTGCAAAAGGTACATAGTCTGCTCCTGGGGGTGAAAACCAGTGCAGATGTGGGATGCAGGTAGGTGGGTGGTGGGGAGGTGGGCTGAGGAAGTGCGCTAGTCCTGGAGGGGATGGTTGAGGATGGGAGTGCCTTCCTGCCTGGCCTTCTGACTACAGACCCTGGAATGGCCCCCTGTCCCAGGTTTCTGCCTCACCGTGAGGTCTCCCTCCTCGTCGCCGGGTCCTCTGGGTCTCAAAGAAAGTCTCATGTTCCTCCCAGCGCCGGTCACAGGCCGCACAGAGGAAATTAGACTCAAAACAGCCGCAACAACAGCCTGGGGCAAAATTGCAACCAAGAAGCGTTTAGGAAATTGTGGTATCCCCAGGAGCTGATCACATTCTCATCTCTTCCTCAGTGACTGCATGCCCAAGGCTCTCATACTCGCTCCCGTCATGATCCCCAGACTGCATCCTATCCCCACCTACCCTGTTCCCAATACGCCTCTTGCCCTAGAAGTTACCATGATGCCTGCAGGGATGGGGCCCAGTGGCTGCATGTTCTTCGTGGCTGTGTTTGCAGCGACATTGGGCCCTCCAGGCCTTGGGGTCAAAGGTGGCCCGTCTCTTGAGCCAGAACTCACCCACCTCCTCTGGGCGTGATGGGATAAAGCAGAACATGAGGCAGCGGCACTGGCTCACCTTGCAGGGCACCGATACGTCTGTGGGATTGGGGATGGATGGTAGGGTTAGACCAGTATCTGAAAGGACTTTGCCTTCTTGTGCCAACCCCATCCTCCATCCCCGCCACCCCCTACGCACTCAAACATGCTTTTTTTTTTTTTTTTTTTTTTTTGAGACGGAGTTTTGCTCTGTCACCCAGGCTGGAGTGCAGTGGCGTGATCTCAGTTCACTGCAACTTCCACCTCCTGGCTTCAAGTGACTCTCCTGCCTCGGCCTCCTGAGTAGCTGGGACTACAGGTGCACGCCACCACGCCCAGCTAATTTTTTGTATCATTATTATTATTTTTAGTAGAGACGGGGTTTCATCATGTTAGCCAGGATGGTCTTGATCTCCTGACCTTATGATCTGCCCGCGTCTGCCTCCCAAAGTGCTGGGATTACAGGGGTGAGCCACTGCGCCCAGCCACATGCTCTTTCTCATACTTCCCAAGACATGACAGAGTACAGTTATTCCTCCACACTCAAGAGGGGCTGGTCAGTTCTCCCCTACCTGAGATGATCCGGTGCTCTCTCAACAAGTGTCCACAAAAGCATCTGGACTCATCCCCAATCCGGAAACAGTCCCATAGGTAATGGGGGCAGCGCCAGCCAATGTAGAGACCTAGGTGTGCAGGATTAATAAGGAAAAGTGAGAAGTAAAAAAATTCTAAGCTCCCCCAAAGTGTTCTTACCTATCCCTTGATGGGGGTGAGGGGGTGGGGGGAACTTACCTCTCCCCACCCCCAGGTATCTTTATCTCTACCTGAAAGTCCTCACCTCTACCCCTTAGATTTTCTTTTTCCTTGGGATTTTCTCATTACCCCACAAGTGTCTTCAGTTCTCTTTCTACCCAGGATCCACTCCATCTCTGTCAGCCTGCCAGAGATGACTCAAGAGAGTCTTCGGTTTCTGAGCAGGAAGATTATAGATGAAATTTTGTTTGAGGATGAACATGAATCTCACTGAGTTCTCTGTGACCACAGGGATTCTCATCTCCTCTCCTGATCCCACTAAAGCCCAACTTTGCTTTGTTTTCTTGAAGTGTCTGAGGTGAGGGAAAGGGAAGATGATTGGCCAGGTGTACGGACAATGGGATTGGCTCCTGAGGAGCATGGTTATTGAAGGTCCTGAAGAGGAGGAGGAGGTTGGATAGCCCTGGTGCTGGAAGGTAGGTGGAGGGTTTCCTCTCAAGTCTCCAGGTTGGTACCTTAATACCTCCCTCTGTGTTCCTGGTGCCATTGTCCCAGTGCCCTCTTTGTACCTAAGAAGGGCTGCCAAAGGTTCTTCAAGGGTCAGGAGAAAGGGGTAGGTAGCAGTCATGAGCGGTGAAGACCAAGAATTATACATTGTGAGGCTAAGCAAGGAGGCATGGAAAGGAAAGTGAGGCTAAGAAGTGTCCCTGAGAGTAGGCACCAGTAAGAGGTCACAACCCTTGAGAGCTGGTATTCAGCAGTGAGGTCTGAATCCCTGACTTTGTGACCAGTCTTGAGGTGAGGGTGGTACTCCTCGCCATTCAGATTTTCTCATTCTCCATGAGAGCCGAGAGTACCCCAACTTCTAGCCAAGAATCCTGTATGAGGCCCCATGGAGTGGACCTCCAGGTATAGGATTCTTAGTCCCAATTAAAGGCTCAACTGAAATGTCACCTCCACCAAAAAGGTGTCCCTGACTTCCCCTGTCTGGGCTCCTCCTCTTGCCATCCGTAGCTTCTTGTGCTACTCCCATCGCAGTACAGTGCATTATAATAGGCTATTCCCTTGTATTCCTATTAATCCATGAGTTCTTCAAGGGAGCTGTCTTTTCACCTATATCTCTAATCCTAGTACAGGGCCTGGCACAAAATGGTTGCTGAGAGAATGTAGATTGCCTGATTAAACAAATGAGCTCATTCCTTCAAGAGGAAGAGAGAGCCAGTATTCAGGCATAACCCCGAGGCTCCATAACATGAATGAGGAGAGTGGCATCATCTGGTCTTTGACTCTGGTCAGGGCCAGAATTCACAATTCTGTGCCGCAGATTAAGTTTTCTTGTCTTACCCATAGTCTGTCAGGATCTAAAGCCTGTCTAGATGTGCCTTTTGGCTTTGCTGCTTCTGTCTTGATGCTGATTGCCTGTAGTGCCACTGCCCCCTTACACCAGGGAGGCTTTGTTGAGAGAGCAGGGTATAGGCAGTCACAATGCGGGTGGGCGGGAGCCAGGATTCCACTAGAGGAGTTCTGAATTCTGTCTGGAGTAGCAGGATACATTAAAAAACAGGAGGTGAGGCCCATAGATCAAGGCCTGCTTGGAGGGCCCGGGGAGGGGGAGTCTAGTCCAAGCACTAGTGTAGGAATCAGTGCCCAGCATTCAGATGAAGAAGACTGGAGTTTGAACAGGGAGACTGGCGACTATGCTTCAGATTCTGTTACAAGTGTTAGTGCTCTTAAAGTGGGGCAATTGGAAGGTGGCTGTGGATTCCAGTGGGACCCTCTACTCTCTGTCTTGATTCCAAACTCCCTTCCTGTTGTGGGTGGACAGGCCTGGCAGGGGAGGAGACATTGTTTGGGATGCCATTTTGATTCTGTCTAATACAGTCCAGTTCCACAATCACATAATCACACTTGCATGATGACATCTCTTTATGCATAGTATGGCTCCATAAAACACACAGCTGTCTTTACAGGAACAATGTCTCCAGCCTAGCCCTTTCTCCTGAGCTTCAGACCCATATGGCCAGCTGTCTACTAGATTCTTGGGTCAGCATGTTTCATAAGCACTTCAGATGTCTTATGCCCAATTATTCCCTCCAAACCTGGCTCTCATCCTTTGTCCTCTCTTCATCCAACACATGTCTACCAAGCATCTACCCTTTTCCAGGCATTCAGTTAATGGCACCATCATCCTACCACTTATGCCAAAAACTTAGGTGGCATTCCAGGCATTTCCCTCTCTCTTATCCTATACATCCAGTGTTCCAATGGTCAGTTTCACTTTGTTAGTTTTTCTTTTCTTTTCTTTCTTTTTTGACAGTCTTGCTCTGTTGCCCAGGCTGGAGTGCAGTGGTGCAACCTCGGCTCACTGCAACCTCCACCTCCCGGGTTCAAGCAATTCTCCTGCCTCAGCCTCCCAAGTAGCTGGCATTACAGGTGCCCACCACCATGCCTGGCTAATTTTTTGTATTTTTAGTAGAGACAGGGTTTCACCATGTTGTCCAGGCTGGTCTCGAACTCCTGGCCTCAGATGATCCACCCACCTTGGCTTCCCAAAGTGCTGGGATTACAGGTGCGAGCCACCATGCTTGGCCTGTTAGCATTTTTTGAACCTGTCCACTTCTCTCCACCTAAGCCCATCTACTTCTTACCTGGTTATGACCAGTGCCTCACAATGTATTCACTTGCCTTTCCATACCTCCTCTCTTAGCCTCACAACTCCAGTCTTGTCTTTCTCCGGTCTATCCTATTGCCAGAGTGATCTTTCAGAAACAGAAATTCGCTCATGTTATTGTCCTACTTTAAACCTTCTAGTGACTCTCAGTTGCCCTCAGGATATAATTCTAGCTTTTAGCTTGGCACAGAAATGCCTACAGAATTCTGCCCTTCGAGAACAGAGCTGGCTCTTCTCCCCACCACTCTGTGCATCAGGCATAGTGCATTGCTGTAGATTCCTGCTGTGCCTTACCCTATCATGTCTCATCTTACAGCACTCTTTACTTGGCCACCTCTTCTTACTCATCTTACAGATATCAGCTGAGAAGTCATTCCTTCCAAGGCTTATTGTTCCTCAAGCACTCCAGATAAGATGCCCCTTTTTTCCTGCTTATGCAGCAGTCTAGGATAACCTTGATTATAGGAATTATTAGAGTGAATTATAATTGTCCTTGTACTTATTGGTATCCCTCATTAGAGTACCAAGTATTTTGTCTTTGAACCCCCACCAGCATTACCACTTCCATAGCTAGCTCAATGCCTGGCACATAGTTGGTGCTCAATAAATGTTTGCTGAATGAATAAAAACAAAGGTTACACTTGATATTTCTGTACACATCACATATACTGTTATGGACTACCCAGAACTCAACATCCCCACTATTAGGAGGGGACCTCAAATATAATTGTTCAGGGTTGAATGACATGAATTTCTTTATAAAACTTCCTGTTTAACAGGAAGATGAAGAAGTTCAATTTGAAGAAGAAAAAGAAATACAGTGGCCTTGAGGAGTGGGGAGTAGACAGGAGGTTCTAAGAAGGGGAATAAGAGAACTGAACACATCCTGCATTTTTTTTTTTTTTTTTGAGACATTCTGTCACCCAGGCTGGAATATACTGACACAATCACGGCTCACTGCAGCCTTGACCTCCTGGGCTTAAGTAATCCGCCCACCTCAGCCTACTAAGTAGCTGGGGCTACAGGTGTGCACCACTATCCCTGGATTGTTTTATTTTATTTTTATAGAGATGGGGTCTCACTATCTTATCCTGGCTGGTCTCTAACTCCTGGGCAATTAAGTGATCCTCCTGGCTCAGCCTCCCAAAGTTTTGGGATTACAGATGTGAGCCACCTTGCCAGCCAGAATTTGCAAGAAAATAAGAGTAACCGAATATGTTAATATAGCAAACAAAGCCATTTCAATGCCTGAATTGAGACTGGGAAACAAATGAGATCACTATGACTTTCTTGGCTCGGTGGCAGGAGGCAGGACGGGGTGGGGTGGGGGGCAAGGACGGGGAGGTGGAGGGTCCCTGCATGGGAAAGGGGAAAGTAAATTTCATGGAGGAGGGATAAGCATTTAGAATCACCTAGTTGTCTTTATATTTTAGGCCTGTCATCATAGCTCTGTTCCCATCATAAAGGGAAAGGAAGTATGAAGGACCGAAATAAATGTCATAACTATTGAATTCAGTCTAGAAAGACCTGAATCCTTATAGCAGGTCAGGGTGGCCCTCTTACTGAAGGTAATCCCTACAGATATGAATTTCCATAACACAGGTAGACATGCTTATGCACAGGATGGCATGTTTTTACAAGTTCATCTGTACGCAGCATGCCACTAACAGGACTGTCAGGAGGACTAATCATAGGCTGAGGCTTGGAATCAGCAGGGCCAGAGGACACAGCTCTCCCCTTTGGTAACAGAACTCAAAGTTTTTGGGCACCCAGCATGGGCCTGGCATGCAGGGGTGTCAGCCTTTTAATGGAGTTCCACCAAAGGGACTGAGGTCTTTGTCATATCAGAACAGCAAGTTTCCTGGGGACTGTCCAGGGTCCTGGGCCATCATTACTTTAGGGTCTGTAGGCTCTCTAGGCCCTATATCTGGGGTGGGCCCATGACCCTTCTGTTTTTAATAATTTTAGTTCAGTTACCTGTTTCTACCTGGGCTTTATATGAATCTCCCCACTTTTTGTCTGCATCCACCCTTGTATTCCTTGGCCCACTTGCCTGCTCCTTTTCCACACAGGTGGTATTGCCATTTCCAAAAGGGGCAGCTATCTGCTGAATGTTCAGGTTCCCAGATCTTTTGGATTAGAGGATGCCCATGGGCCTGTCACAGGCCTCTGTAAGGCCACATGGGCTTACCTGTCTGGATGGCATTCAGGGCTGCATCCTTCTCCCACTGGAAAAGATTGTTCACCTGAGCACCAAACTCCTCTCTATGCATTGCCTTAGCCACTTCCACCAGCTCTGTCTGCTTAGCAGGGACCACTGGGCGGGCTGTGTAACCTAGGATGGGAGGGGATGAGTAACCAGGGGGAAGTGAGAAGGCCCTAAAACTAAGAGAAGGGGCCATGTCCAAGAGTAACCCAGTCTCCTCCTCCTGGGGCAAGTCAAGAACAGTGAACAGTAGTGAGAACAGGACAGGGGAGAGGACAGGTGCAATTACAGCTAACTCCTTTCTTCTTCTTCTTCTTGCCTAGTTGGTGTCCAAGTTGGGCTGTGTGATCAGTGCTGTCACTGGCATCTCCTCCCTTTCCAACCTCTCCTGCTTCTTCCTCCTGCTTTTCAGATGCGTCCATTTGGACCTGGGCTGAAGGGCCTGAAGGAGAGTGTTCTGGAAGGCTCTCAGATTCAGAGAGATGGGTAGACCTCCTTGTCCATGGGACCTCATTGGAAGAAAACTCAGAGGAGAGGTCTTCCTTCAAAGTATCAGAGGAAGACAGAGAGACATAGTTTCGTGATTGGGGAGGAAGAGTAAGGTGTTTCTCTGGCACCACTGAGATGGGACTATCCAATGAAGCCTCATAGGTAGGGGTCCCTGAAGGAGTCTCAGAGATGAAAGGCTCCTGATGGGTTTCAGGGGAATAGGTCTGTAAGGGGATCTGGGAAGGGGATGGCACCAAAGGGGATTCAGAGGTATGGGGTTCTAAGGGGGTCTCAGAGGTAGAAGGCTCCAAGAAGCTTTCAGAGATACGGTTCTCCTGTAAGTCGTCAGCAGAGGGGTCCTTTGAAAGGGGGTGCTCCTCTGCATCCATGGTGGTATGAGGCTCTTCTGTGATCTCATCTGCTTCCATCTAGTGGTAGAACAGGGTACAGGCTTCATTAGTTTGGAAATAGAGGGCCTGCAAGTCAGGGCACAGCCCAGGGTTCGCAGTGCATTATGGAATTTGGATAAGATTCTCAGTGCACCTGAGATATAAGAGGGAAACAACATGAACTCTGGATCTTAGAGTGTGATGCCAGGAGGTTCACCCATGTGTCCAGACCTCATATGGCATGCTGCTGTGGCTTGTTAGGGAGGTGGAACTTAAAAGATTGAAAGACTGAAGTAGTTAGAATCTCATCAGTAGATGGTAGCAGAGAACCATGTCCCAGGAGGGAGTCTGAACACCGCCACTAGGCCAGTCCAAGAGCAGGGTCCTTGGCATTTCGTAAAACCCTGGAGGTCAGACCATGGAGTTTTAGAGACTGGCAATACCAAGCCAAAGTTGGGGTTGGCTCCTAAGAGTGCAGGGGAATGCTATGTCGCATAAGGCAAGACTCTGCACTCAGCCTGGTTTTGTCTAAGCACCACACACATCTTCCTCCCTTAATGATGTCATTCCTGTTCAAAGCTTCAACTACTTCCAGTTGTGTATCAATGACTCCTAAATTCAAATTTCTAACTCAGACCTTTTTCAACCTCTGTACTTCACACTCATATCCACCTGCCTGCTGGCCTTCCCTTCCTTTCCCTTCCCTTCCCTCCCATCCCCTCCCCTGCCCTCCCCCTCTCTCCTCCCCCTTCCCTTCCCTTCTCTTTTCTTTTGTGATGGAGTCTCGCTCTGTTGCCCAGACTGGAGTGCAGTGGCGCAATCTCAGTTCACTGCAACCTCCGCCTCCCGGGTTCAAGTGATTCTCCTGCCTCAGCCTCACGAGCAACTGGAATTACAAGCATGTGCCACCATGCCCAGCTAAAGTTTGTATTTTCAGTAGAGATGGGGTTTCACCATGTTGGTCAGGCTGGTCTTGAACTCCTGACCTCAGGTGATCTGCCCCACTTGGCCTCTCAAAGTGCTGAGATTACAGGAGTGAGCCACCATGCTTGGCCCCTGCTGGCCATTTCTAACTGAGTGTTTCCACAGGCATCAAAACTGAACTTTGGGAATTATCCTAGTCTTCTCCTTTTCCCTTAGACTCCATCTTCAAATAGGCACCAATAACTGTATTTCCTATCTTCTAAATATTCCCCAAATGCATTCTCTCCTCTCCCTTCCAATTTTATTCAAGTTCTCATCATCTTCAGCCTTTGTGTGATAACTTTGCCCCTCTACTTCCATCTATAGCATTTTAATCCATTCACCCATTCTTTCACGGATTTATGTAACTTACACTTTTACAAAGAGCCTAATCTGATGCTTTTACTGAGCTACTGTGCTAAGCTCTAGATTGAGCTGAGTCTGGGAGAAAGACTGATTAACCAACAATGGCAATACAAATAAATTGATGTTGTGCTAGAGTGAGCCTAGGATACTGTGGGGAGGGGGATATACCTAATTTATCCTGTAAGGATGTAGTCCGCCTTCCTGACCCAATCAGGATCTTTCTAAAGTGCAAACCCAACACTGGCACTTTGGGGCTTAAAAACATTCCATGACTCAGTCTAAAGGATTAAGTCCAAATTTCTTGGCCCTGGTATTCAAGGCCTGTCATCATTTTCAATACAGCCTGAGGATTCCTGCCTTAAATTTCCATGCTCCCTACTTTCCCCCCATGTTCCAGAGACACTAGATATATCACTCCTTAAACTAATCAGAGCCTTTTTGAAGTGGACGTTTGGGAAGGGAATTAGGGGCAGAGGTAGGATTATGGGGAGGAAGATGACCAGAGTCAGCTAGAGAGAAAAGGGGCCTATGGGTGGAGAACCAGAGGATGGAAGGTGAGGAAGGGGAAAGAGAAGGGGAGGAGGAAATTGGGTAGAGGAGGAGAGTAAGGATGAAAAGTACAGAATGTGGGCCAGGCATGGTGGCTCATGCCAGTAATCCCAGAACTTTGGGAGGCCAAGGCGGGTGGATCACTTGAGGTCAGGAATTCGAGACCAGCCTGGCCAACATAGTGAAACCCCGTCTCTACGAGAAATACAAAAATTAGCCGGGCATGGTGGCCCGTGCCTGTAGTCCCAGCTACTGGGGAGGCTGAAGCAAGCAAATCACTTGAACCTGGGAGGTGGAGGTTGCAGTGAGCCCAGATTGCACCACTGCACTCCAGCCTGGGGGACAGAGCGAGACTTTGTCTCAAACAACAACAACAACAACAACAACAACAAACGACAACAAGAAGTACAGAATGTGAAGGGACTGAGGGGTGGGAGAGAGACAGAGGTCTTAGGGGGATGAGGGGGAGGGCCGTTGGAGAAACTACCTACCTCTGGGTTTTGGCTTGGTTGTTACAAGTCCTTAGGTCAAGACCTTGCCTTAGGATGACAGCGGGAGGTGTTGATCCTCAGAGAGGGAAAGCTCTTGGTTGTGGACGTGCCCCAGCTGCAGCTGCGGAGTGTTGAAATGCTTTGCCTGAAAGTCTGCTATCTGGGGAGGGGACTTGGATATCTGCAGAACTTCGCAAAGGAGATCTGGCATGACCTGGGGAATTGGGTAGGGACAAGGGGTCCAGGGCCAATGATGGAGGGGCTTGATTGAAGCCTTTGGAACCCGGGCCAGGAGAGTAGGCACAGGTCACCAGGGCAACTGGAACGCCTGGTAGTCTCCGTGGCAACGGCGGTCTAGTCACCTCCCCGGTGGGTGCGGTCTCCTGAGGAGCTTGCATTGGGCCTTGAGGGGGCGAGCCCAGAGGATTTACTTCTGAAAAGTGGGGTGTGTGTTGCGGGATCTCTGTGAGCGAGTGTCTGGGTAGGGTCTGCGGAGATCTGTGCGTACATCCGGGGGAGTCTGGGATTGTGAGGATAGGGTTCCTTTGAGACATCTGTGGGCCGGTCGTTGGGGGCTGTGAGGATCTGAGGGGATCTCGGGCTCTGTGCTTGGGTGAGAAAGGCAGGGTCTCGGGTAGCGGGGCGGGGGCGGAGTCTGTGTGTCCTCGAAGCCCGGCAGGACTAAGTTGGAGACCAATAGAGTAGGGCGGGGGCGGGCTTTACTGACAGGGACCAATTGAGCCGGCCGGGGGGCGGGGCGTCATGCCGACGTCAAGCCGAGGCCGCCGCCGCGGGGCCTGGTTATCGCCGGTTCAGCGCAGCCCGGAGTCGCCCAGGCCTGAACTCCCACCCAGGTCCCCGGCCCCCACTCCGGGCCCGTGAGGACACCGGAGGTCCCCCCCCGGGGGTGGGGAG